>NC_089692.1:8765503-9065503 GCF_031753505.1 Anomalospiza imberbis | reverse complement strand
TCACTGTGCTTGGATCAGAACCAGAAGAGATTATTTGGACAACACAGCACAGAATTTTGCAGCTATTTGCTCAATACCACATTAATTATGGTCTTTTTGGGACTAGTAAAGAGCTGAGGAAGACATGCTCTTGAGTACTGTTAATGTGGGGCAGCACAGCTGTTAGCTGCAAGTGAAGGGCTTTGGATAGAAGATTGGTGTAGAAATGTTACTTTTTGGTATTATTTAAATGTGAATTAAGTTTGAATATAGGACAATGATTTAGAGGGGAGAAAAGTATTTGGAGTCACTCCATCTTATTTTTGCACACACCACATATATTGCCAAATACTCCCTCTTCTTTCACAGCATTACTAACACCCCAAATCCCTAGGAATGTCTTATACAAAGAGCATTTCTGAATATTATGACCGATGTAAAATAGATTACATTCAATATTAGGTCTGGGAAATGCATTCAGTCCACTGAAGATGATTGATTGCAGCAGCCATGGCTGTTATAAACAAAGTACAGCTACAGAAATGCTTTGTGAGTGTTTTTATGTGCTTCAGTCTGCTGCTAGTTTGCTTTCCCAGCACCTTGCAGGGTGGGATCTGTTAGTGCTCTCTTTATGTACAACTTATTTACGTGCTCAGCCTCAGCCTGGTGACAGCAGTACAGAACAGCAGGAGGTGGGAATTTTTAGTTTGATGGCTGCAGATCTTTCAGATCTACGCTGAGCATGCACCATAATCCCAGGCAGTAACTGATTTAGCAGCACTGCAATAGGAGTACACGAAATTACACACAGAAAATTCGTGCAGGAGTGTTTCAGCTGGAGGACTGAACAAGCACAAAGTCTTTTCATAGCAGTACCAGACAAAATCTGACTGCACTGGGGCTAGAATGGTCCCTTCTCATGCTTATTTTTTCTCTTTGATTGTGTTTAGATGTATAAAATCATCATTTTGCAAACAGGGAGTTTTGACAGCAACAAGTCTGTAATTGAAAGGCGTTATTCAGATTTTGAGAAACTGCACAGAAATCTGCTGGAAGAATTTTGCGAAGAACTGGAAGATGTAACCTTTCCCAGAAAAACTCTAACAGGAAACTTCACAGAAGAAATAATCAATGAAAGAAAATTAGCCTTCAAGGACTACCTGAGACTCCTATATTCTATGAAATACATCAGAAGATCAAAAAAATTTATTGACTTTTTAACAAGGCCGGAGCTTCAGGAAGCGTATGGTTGCCTGCGGGGTGGCCAGTACACCAAAGCTTTGGAAATCCTCGTAGAAGTCATTGGGCTGCAGGAAAGGCTGACGAGAGGGAACCCTGTTGCAATTGTCCCCACTCTCTGTGCCATCGTGGTGTGCCACAAGGACCTGGAAAACCCAGCAAGTGCCTTTGAATATGGAGAAAAAGCTCTGGCACGCCTGTGTGTGCACACCAGCCACAGGTATTATATGCCACTGTTAGAAACAATGATCACTCTGGCATATGAACTTGGCAAGGATTTTCTGTCTTTGCAAGAAAAACTGGAAGAATGGAAGACAAGGAAAGATCCCATACGGGTTTTTACCCTGAAGGAACTTGCAGTTCGGGAGTACGTACGGTGAACACAAGAAAAATGTAATGAAAGTGCAAACTCTTGAAAGAGTAAGAACTGGAAATTACCTGTTTGGCTTACATAACATTGTATTAATAGGAAAAAAAAATTAAATATCTCCTATGCTCAAAGTGACATGAACATCTATGTTGGAATATATTACATCTACTGTACAGATATGAGGAGTTCCTGAGGAGCACTTTAAGGTTTTTTTAAAGGAAATTTTCAAGAAAATAATCATTTATGATTTTGTTACTTTGAATATAGCTTATTTTGTGTGAAAAGTCAGAATAAAAAAATATAATTAATAAAGCACTTGAAAATCTACAGAATCAGAGGCATTACTTGTTCATGTGGAAACTCCTTCCTTTCAAGAAGAGAAATATCTTCTCAGTAGATGCAATCTAAAGGGTACATCCTCAGACACTGAATGTAGTTTTTTTTACTCCTCCAGCTGAGGCCTGGTCAAATGGCACTTTGCCATTTCTGAGGATGATGGAGTCGGTCCTGTTCCCACTGAGTTCAGCTGCTGTGGGCAGGAGGAGGGGGAAGGTTTACAATCAGCTTTGGGTTGGAGCAAAAAAATATAAGTGATGATCATTCCATCACAGATGAAGGAATACACGTCATCTCCCTTTTGGAACTAACACAGTTTTTTGACTTTCTGCATTGAAGGCACATTCTTGTTTGCTTGCCTGCCTTGGTAATTTCCCTCCACTCTAAGGTCTCTCCCATACACTTATTTTAACAATCTGGTAAATTAATTCTCATAAATATGGTAATTAGCTTGTCATTATCTAGCATGGGTCATTATTCTCTGCTGAACATAGTCCACTGAGTACTTTCAACCCTGTACTCCCGTTACAGATATTACCTGCCCCACAATGATATTGTCTATAAATTAGGAATAAGTGTATTAATTTACCTCCCCAAGACATGAAAGATTCAGTTAATTGGAAGTGCACTGAAGCTGAAAAATTTTGTTGTGTATTGTTACAAGAAGGATGTCTTGAAAAAAATACAGAATAATAGGGCTGGCTAGGGTGGAAAGTTAATATTTTAAGTAGTTATTAACAGCTAGGCATTAAACACAAAATACATGGATTATTTGTTATTTGGCAATTATTATTTTTGTTAGTTATACCAGAAGTAATAGAATTAAGAGTAATTAATTAAGAGACTTAGGGGCTAATCTTGCCACAATATAGCATATTGCAGGACAGTTAAAACGGATCAAAGGTAACACCTTCTTAGAGGATGTGTGAATCAGTAACAAAGCAGTGAAAAAAAAAAGCATGTCTGGGGTCTGCATCACACTCAGGCAGTTTCAAGTTCAGGCAGAAAGGAAGCATGGCCTTCACACTGCTCTAAATCCACAACAGATTGTGATGAAAAAACAAAAGAATAGAAAAAAATTATTTCCTCCCCTTTTCCCCCTCCCATCCTTGTGTGCAGCATCCCAGGCACAGTTTTCTTGGATTCTCCTCAGTTTCTGTGGGACGGTCCATGAATATCTACCTGCATCCACATTGCAGCTGACCACAGGATTAGAGTCCATAAGTACTTGATGTCTAGCAAGGACAATTACCAGGAAAGCAGCACATCTGTAAGATGTAAGATTTATTAATCTTCCCAGAGATTACATTGAAAATCCTTGGAAAGAAAAAGCTAGGATAGTTATGGCAGCAAATGGGGATCCACGGAGCCTGGATTTCACCTGGAGCTCTGCCACAGACTTGGTCTGAACTCAGCACAAGTAACTTAATCTCTGTGCCCCTATTTCCTCCCACAGTACTTCCCCATAAAGTTTCCTCATTCAGGTTCTCAGTACTCATAGAACAGGACAGTTGTGAAACTTGACCAAATAAGTCCAGCATTTAACTTGGAAATCTGCATTAGATTTATACAAGCCTATTCCAATCCTCAAGGACATCTTGAGGCAGAAGAGAATTTAAGAAGAATTGAGTTGCCAAACGTGTGTGCTTATTGTACATTACAGTTTCTGTACCAATGCAGTCTTATTTTAGAATTAGGTATTATTTCCTTATAAATTAGAGAAGTTACAAAATTATCTCTATATTACATTGTACTGCAGTGAGACCAAGCTGGCTGATCAGCCCCACAGACAATCAGCCAATTCTGATTTCTTAGCTGTAAAACCTCAGAGTGGTTGAACCTGCCAAAAGAATTCTGCTTCCTTTTACACACATTTCAAGAGTCAACTTCTGCAAATTCTTTTTTAGTTGATTTTTACAGCAAAGTGAGTTACATGTTATTAGCATGAAACAGAAGTTAGATGTTATTAAACTAAAAGGTAATGGCACTCCTGCTCCCATACCGTTTTCCACTGGTAAGAAGCCTGCAAGGAGCAGGTTCCCTCTGCCTGTACATGGCTTTATCTTCCACAGTCAGAAATGTGCAGGCAGGTGGGACAGATCTCCTGCAGGCAGTCAGACAAGATTAGCATCTTTCCCATTACCTTTGCAGCAATAGAGCAGTGTTGCTGTATTGTCCTGGCTTTTCCCTAAGATGTACAACAATGGAATGGGAGCTCTACACCAGCCATCTCATCTTAGTTTTCCTCTGAGTAATGTTTTGAGAATGGCTCAAATAGCTGCCATTTTCATGCACATCTACCTGTCTTGCTTACCTGTTGCCCTCCCTTAACTCCTGTTGAGAAGCCACTGGAGAAGCAATGGCTGAAATGTTTGTGCAGTCTCTAAAGGGTTCATGTGCTGTCCCCAGAGCACACACCTCACCCCTCCAGGTGCCAGGCCAACAAAAGGGAGAAGGACTGCATCAATGAGACTATTTTGGAAGAAGGAAACTTTATCACTGCCACTTATGCAAAAGCATAACATAAATTAACTAAAGAGATGGTTCCTGCTTCCCCACAGGCATTTTACTTCCACTCTTCACTGCTGTACAGTATTTGAGTGATAAAAGCATGTTTTTAAAATAAATCCATTTCATCCTTTTCCTGTCTCCCCAAACAATGTGCCCTTTTTACAAAATATTTCTTCAGTTTAACGGAATAGATAGAAGCAAACATTTGCTGGCATTTGTCCTGTTTGCATCATTAACCTTTATCAGCTGCTCTCCGTACCTGGAAGGTGGCTGGAGTTCATCTCCAGCTGAAGGTCTTGAGTCCCAGGCTCTGCTGTTGGCAGTGTCCCAAGCCCACTGAGTGACTTTGATCAACTAATCAAATCTCAGATTTCTTTTGAATACCAATATTACTTTGTCTTCTTCTATAAAGCTATATTTTACTTATATTTTAGCAGTACATTCCAAAGTATCATTTTCCCCATTTCACAGCTAGGGGAATTGTGGTACAAGTGAGAGAAGTGATTTTTCCCAAAGTCTAATACAGTGGTCTGAAGACCACACTGACTGCCTGAAGAAACACTGAAGCAGAACTGGCATTCCAGCTTTGCAAAAAGAGACCTGTCACAGTTGTGTGTACTTAAGTACATCTTGCATGAACAGCCACAACACAGCTTCACTTGTGCCTGGTGTCACACACCTGAGAAAACTGCCTGAGGTGTGGATGCAAGAGAAAACATTTCTGACTAATTAATATATTTGAAGAACTAATAAGTGGTTGAATAGCACAAATATTTTAACCACTACTTTATAAAAATAAAAAAGCAAAAGTCTTGCCTAAGAGGTTTTTAGAATATATAAAAACCCTACAGACTTCAGTATCATTTTCCACAAGAAGGAACAGAAAAATATTTTCAAATACATTTTTTCCAGTTTTGAGTATTTCTTAGAAAGTTGGAATTTCTTTCTAGTGCTCTTGTACTCTAAACAAGAAGAGTCCCACAACCACTACAGAGTACTGTATACATCAGCAATCTGTTATTATCCACTTTTCTCAGCAGCACACAGCACATCAGAGCTTTGCAGTATGGTCTAACTTTTCCAATTGCTATTAACATCTCTGAAGTATACCTACAACAGATAGCAATGCAAGTATAAATTCAAATTTAACTTTTTCCCAGGGAAAAAGGTAACCAAAAAAAAAAAAAAAGCTGTCCAACCAACATTTTCCTAGCATATCTAACAAAACACAGGCTGCATACAAGTGAGAAAAAAATTTAAATAAAATCTGGGCAGATCATCTCCAGGAGTCCATGGAGAGTTGCATTACGATCTATTGAGCTTTGCCCCATTTCCATATCAATTATTATATCATTTGGGGCATTAAGTAGATAATACTGTTTACACAACTTCCTAAAATAACTAAAGAAGCCCATGAGGATGCTTAGTTACTTATGAAACATATGCAGACAAGATGCTCTCTGTGCAATGCAGCATCTTGTTTACAGGGAATCCTGTGATCTTTATCACATACTTGTTATTAACTCCTGTTATCTGCTGCATCACTGGAGGATAATATTTGCTTTCCTGAATCTTAATAAGGCTAAATACATTTATTGAATTCAACAGATTTGTACAATCAGCATGGGAGTCGAGTTCAGGACACAAGATGAAATCTAGGTTTCGTGGCTGACACAGCAGCTGAGCAAATCAAAACAAGAATGTTTATTTTTTTATTAGATCAAAGGCAGGAGCAAGATGTGTTGAAAAACTAAATACAGTTGTAATAGTGTAAAATACTGAATGTCAATTCCCATCTGGATGAGGTGAGAACCCCAAAGAACCAACCTATTTACAGTCAGATCACGTTACAACATATGTTCATCATACTTTGTGAATATGTATATGCTCTATAGATACACAAAACACTAATTTTCATGTCAGACGAGTAAGAGCTGAGAATAGCTACACTGAAACAAATTAAGTTATAATGTAGTTGAGAACAGAATAAGTTCTACTGTCGGTATAAAGATGTGCCCAAGCTCTATACGCAGTGGATGTGTGGATGAGCAGATGGTTGATGAGGGGAAAGAGCAAGTAAAATTAGAATGTTTTGATGCTTAATAATTGCTTTCCAAGTGTTTAAGAAATTTGGATCAAAGTTACATTTACAAGTACCTCATGGTTTTATATACATATATATATAGAGAGAGAAAAAGAGTGCCAGTTTTAAACATACAACTTTCTTTTAGTCCTAGAAATAGGAATATGTATGTACATCTGTGATTACTCAGAAAACTGCTGCAGAGAAATACACTGGATGATCTTCCATATACTAATCTCTCTAAACTAGTGTAATTCAAATATTTTTCATTCCAGAGAGTCCAAGACTCTGTGATAACCGATAGGAAATAGTAAAGAATTTTACTGAAAACGCGGGATTTAAATCCCACTCTTTTTCCTGGGTGGCAGTGATTGCCAAGGCTTTGCGTGCCCTGGCAGGGGCTGCAGTGCCACTAGATGGAGCCGCAGCATTTTCAGGAGCTCAGGGCCCTGTGAGCTCAAGGGAATGGAACAGAGAACTTTATTTAATGACTTGAATTTTATTAAAAAAAAAAACCTACTCTAAAGTCTAACATTTAAATTTTAATATGATTAAACTAAATATATGTCTCTCAGCTCCATTGTGGTTTCAGACTGTAGCGCCTTGCTTTCCAGCTGTCCTTCAGGACAATTTACCACAGCCCTTTATCAGGCAGAGCTCTAGGAGCTGGCTGGAAAGCTGAAAGAGAAAATGTTCTTGCAGGCTTTTAGACCTGGTGAGTTCAAAGCCAGAATCACTGCAGCGTCTCAGTTCCTACAGTACCTTTTCCTTCTGATCAAAAGGAACCAAGTAAAACTCACAACTCTTAAAAGAACTATCAAATAATGGGGGGAGGGAAGTAAAAATAAATGGGCCCATAATGCCTTCTGAATAGTGCTGGGGAAAGTTCAATGACTCCATTTTAAAAAGCTGCACTCCCAAGTATGAAAATGAGATCTGATTCTGTTTTGAGTCCAACTACTCTAAAATATATCTGTTAATTTATGTACGGGCAGAAATATACTGCAAACAGTATCCATAGGCATGTTTTGAGAGTTTGAGAGGCATGACTTTGAGAGTTGTCCTCTGGTGGTTAACATAGAAGGAGAAGAAATGATGTCTAAACCTGGACCATAACTCCCAGTCATCTCCTTTATCTGTGCTTTAAGCTGCAAAACACAGAGATTTGGTTTTCGAAGGAGCCCTTGAGAAACACAACAGATCCAGCATAGGCCTGCAGTTCCTTGAGTTGTGCTAATGATTTTTATCAAGTTGCTGGGATGGCCTGGATTTGGAGACTGGCTTCTCCACCCACTGGCTGCCAGCTGCAGACCAGAATTTGAAAGCAGCCTCCTCCTGCATCAAGATTTTTTTTTTTTCCAAAAGGTTTCTGCAGAATCTGCTAGCTTTTAGAAACAGCATGAGGGAACTGGGCAGTCCAGGGGCAGTAAAAAGGAGGAAGACCTTGCCAAAGTCTTTGAAACAATAGTCTCAGGAGGTGAAATCTTTGAAGGGGTCTCTGCCTTATTCCTATTCACTTTCTTCCAGAAATCATAGAAGGAAATGGAAAAAAAAAAGGGAAAAAGAAAAAAAAAAGATACAGTGCTTTTATAGTGCTTCATATGTTCAGAACTTTATAAATACTGGGCAAGATTAATCCAGGCTTTAAATCTGCATAAACCTTAGCAGAGGGCTCTGGTGTCCACAAGATTATAAAGTCTGCCATGAAACTAAATTGTGATGATCAAAAAAGGAGACTCAAAAAGGTGTAGCCAGGAAAATAGTTTGTTATTTGTGAAACAAGAAGACAGAGAAAAACTCTAGGAAGAGAAACAAATGGCTGGTCACTTGCAGTAGGGTATAACTTTTCATTAATTTTATCTCCTTTGAGAGCAAAGAGTCATGCAGATTCTCATGGAAAAACCAGTACTCCAGAGAGACTGACAGGGAAAACAGTTTTGGTTTATGCATTTATACTTTTCTCATCCTAAGAAGATAGCAGTGAGGATACTTGGTTTTAAGTAAACATAAACAACAGTACTAATTATAGTCTTCACAAGCAGCAGTAAGCCCAACTAACTTATTCCTTGATTATTATGCTTCATGTTCATCTGACTGGTCCACGTAGCAACTGTAAGAGGTTTGATTTGTACTGCATCAGCATGTATTTTACACGTACTTAGATTTGAAATGTATTTAAAATTATGATTTGTCCTGCTGTGCAGCAGCTTAATGATAACTGACCTAATTTGCCATATAAATCTTCAGTATAGGAAAGGAATTCATTTTCCTTTTGGAAGGCAGAGCACTCTGAAACAACCTTTGTTTGCTGCTGCCACCCCAAGCCCCTTCAAAACCTAAGGTAAGAGGCAGAGCATGAGGGCAGAAGGATATTCTTTATCTCATCTCAGCATGTTTTCCCTGTGTTGGCCACTGATACTCACAACAGAGAGGATGAGGGAGCAGTAAACATGGCAAAAGCATCAAGTGGAAAGTTGAGACAAAGCACAATTCCACAGCTAACCACTGTCAGAGGAACCGCGTGGTAGAGCTGGGCAGATTATGTGTCACTCCAGAGGTTCAGCCATTCCCCTGGATGTATTTGTAGCTGCTATTCTGCATCTGTTTCACAACATCACTGTGTGGCTCCAGAGACCTCTCTGCTCCCTCCTCCCATCTCATTCTCTCTGCCTCACACACTGCAATTATATTTGGAGCAAAACGGATTTACTAGCTATGGAAAGGTCTCTAAATCTAGAACACTGACCATCTCTTCCCCCACCACTGCCTAATCTGACAATTGATTCACTACAGCATACAGACAGGACTGGCTGCAGCAGGACCAGCTCCAGGAGTGCCCTTAACTTCCCAGCTGACCTGTGCTCTTGGTCTGTCCTCAGGCCCAGGTGGGATTTATTCACTGAACACTATAGTCTGAGTGCATTCCCTCTCCACAATTTTTCTTCTTCTTTTGCTAAACTTCTTAATATCACAACAGCATACACAGCCTTAGGAACCTAAAAAGCTCAGCCTCTGAGCTTTTTTTCACACAAACATGCTCCCTACCCATCCTGCAGTATAGCTCAGGTGCAGTCTGGGCCATCAAGTGTTAGAAAGCACATCTCTACAGAAAATGCAACTTGCTTGATCTATTAGCTATGCTTACAAGAGCTTATGTCTCCTTGTACTGACGCATTTAAAAAAAACTGACTTTACATATTTTTTCATTCTTCCTTGTAACAAATGCCAGACTTCAAATACTGTCTTTCCTAGCAGTGCAGCTTTAAAATGTCTCTTCTTCATTGCCATTTAAGGTTTTCCTGCCTGTTGAAGATGACCCTGAAGCATCTGCACTGGTCACACAGTTGCCATGATTCGAGATTGCCACTGATACTCTGTCTCACTGCTCAGAAAGCAGCACAGACAAGCCATGGAGGTGGAATTCCACCAGTCTGACCTTCAGGACAGGCAGAGCTGTTACCAAACATGCAGGACCACTATCAGTAAGAGCGGTGACTGATTTGTTTCCCTTGGTGTTAGTCTAGACCACCAGCACCTATTTCAGGCACCATCTCGCTTCTATTTTGATGTATCTTCACAACCTGCAGTTCTCTTCCATATAGACACAATAGTGATGATCAAATTACTGCCTTAAAGAGACATTCTACTTATTGAAAAGGATCAAAGGAATTCTTGCAACAATAAAAGAGGTCATATGCTAGTCTGATTTTCATTAAGATCTCCAGGTCTAGCAAAAAAAAAAAGTAACTCTTATCCTCCTTCCTCAGCATGTCACTCTGTCCCTCCTGACAGCTTCTGGCAACAATCTTCTTTTTTCAGTCCTGAGGAACCAATTGAAGTTTCCTTTATCTCCAAACCCCTTGCTCTGCAAAAACATTTGTATCATTTTGGATCCATGAGTCATGTCCCTCAAAGCTATTTGTTTATTTCTCCTACTGTCTTCCTTATGGACGACTGAGGCCATGTATCACAAAGAATTGTGTGGCTTTCCCATTCCTTATCAGAGGCAGCAAACGTTAGAACAATGTGTACATAAAGGGAGATCTGATAACCCACCCATGCATTGCTTCACCTGCCACCTCCAGGTCATTCACAGCGCTCCTGCAATTCTTTCTGGCCAGCAGAGTCAGTGCAGCATACTGCTCTGCTTGGAGAATCACACCCCCAGCTTGCTAGAAAGCAATACCTTGAATTAGCTCATCCTCCTTCTCTGGCATAAGAGAGAATTTGCCTGTTTTAACTTTGAACTGACTGCATAAACTTCTACATTCTCTTTACCAGTTGGTGGAGTTTTTTAGTTGTTGTTTTGGGGTTTTTTTACCTAATCTTTCTGGAATTTGTGTGCAGCTCAGAGCTAATTTTCGCTTGATCAGAAAGTGCTCTGGGATGCTTGTACAAAAGGTGCTATAGCAATGTATTACATTGCATCCAAATCAAAATCAACACAGTTAAAATTAGCTATGGTAGTAAAACATGCTGCAGGGACAGGGCTGGCACAGAGTCCATGCTGAAAAAAATGCCTAAAGAGTTGTGATCTGTGTATTTTCACAGGTTGTGAAATGGACTTTCAAGGGCAATTTGAATCGGATGCTTTGAGATATGAGCTGATCACCCTATGGAAATTGAGAAGGGATTTTTAATCAGTGGAAAACTGAGCTGCAGCCATACAGAAACACACCAGTGGATCTGGAGTACATAATGTTCGTTAGCTGTGGGTAGGAAGGTAGATTCACTTGCCTTTGTCCATGCCCTGTTGGTAATGATGTAAGGCACAAGACAAGGACATCATGGTAGGTGAATCAATACTCAGAACCACTGAAAAAGTCTTATTTTCTCCATAGAATGAAGAAGCAGCAGCACTCTGAGGTCAGAGCTAGGCAGTCAGGTATACATGGATAATTGCAAGCATTGCAGTTCCTACATGCAGTCTTCACAAACATGCATTGATTCACCACAGAATGTCTCCTAAAGAAAAGGAATTCTTAAGATTTCTTAACATTCTCCCTTGAGAGCGAGTTTCTTTTCCAATCCATTGTGCTAGCATTACAACCTTATTTTTATTTTCAATAATTTTCATTGAATCACAGAACTCCTCTCTGACACAGCTCACCTTTTAGAGATAGTTTTCAATTGATCTAATCCATCCATTCTGCCTAAGAACTCCTTTGCCTGTTAAAAAAAACAACAAATGAAAACAAAAAAACAAAGACCTAAGGATGCATGTAAAATGTAGCATCATTAACAATTCTTTAATATATACAAGCAAATCTGGCAACTTTAAATCTTGTTACTACTTTGAAACATGCCACAGACTGTCTTTTCCACTTTCTACTTAGTGAATCTTCATAGGGTTTTTAATACTCTTTCTACTTTTGCCATGATCAAAGGAATTGCTCTCCGTTTGCTTGTTCCTCTGATAAGTGATAAAAGATGTCAGTGAGACTAATGAGAACTGCCTCCAGCTTCCTTCATAAAGCCCTGTAGAAAAGAAATCACAATGCATCGTCAAACCTGCTAGTCTTTTAGGAAATAAAGTGTGGAAAAATACTAGGCACAAAGACGACAGGGGGATGGGAGCAGGGGAGGAGGGGGGGAAAAGCTTTTACAAAAGAAACAAGGATATTGGTGTGTAAGCAGAAATGTTACTTCCATCAGTAGTCTGTATTGGGGTAAATCCTGAAACAACTGCATGTGCAAATGTGGAACTTCTGTTCTT
Organism: Anomalospiza imberbis; assembly: GCF_031753505.1. NCBI lineage: Eukaryota > Metazoa > Chordata > Aves > Passeriformes > Viduidae > Anomalospiza > Anomalospiza imberbis. The sequence continues at coordinate 9,053,269 of NC_089692.1, read as the reverse complement.
TGCACAGGTATTTGCCTTTTCACACACACACATGGCAGATGTTGGAAAAGTCACGTAACAACTTCCTCCCCCACCCCCAGCCCACAATACAGCAGTGTTAAAAACCAGAACCCAAATCCAGATTAGGCCTTTACTCTGCAGTGCTCAATGACAGTTCACTTTACTTTTTTCAGGACCTGCCAGGATCTTTTCAGTTCCAAAGTGAATTTTACCTGCTAGAGACCTGAAGGCAGATTGAGCACATCTTCAGGTCCTACAACCACGGCTGTGTTTCCACTTACTGACACTGAAAACAACTTGAATAAACTCAATGGATCAAATAAAGTGTTCATGCATCAAGACCAGTCCCAAAAAGGTGATGAGATTTTAATGTGGGCTATGAAGAGCTGCTCAGCCTTCTGAGCAAATTCTTCCTCCCATTTGCTGACCAATATCTCATCTGTAGGGGCTGCTGTGTGTTTCCCCTAGCCCAGATAAAGATCAAATGCACACAGGTATCTTGCTAAGGAAATCTCACTTCTTGGAATGAAAGAGAAATCAAGGACATGTGCAGATCAAACAGCAGGCTCTGCCCACATACCATCCCCTCCATGGCAGATGGCTAGGGCTCTTGTTTTTCAAGAATGTCAAAGACATTCTTGGTGGTGGCAATGTCAATTTTCCAGTGAATAACCTGTCCTATAACACGTTATTGTTGATTGCACATTGAACCCTGATGAGCTGCACCTGTGGCTGTTTTAGCAAGTTATGTGAAGGCTGAGAACAGAACAGTGTGATAGAGAATCACAACCTTTAAGTCAGCAAGGAGAAAACTGATTTGGTTTTGTCTTGTTCTGCATTACTATTTCTGTTATTTTCCTAAAGTGAGGCTGAGGTTATCTCAGGCTGGTCATTTTTAAAGCATGCTGATGTATGATAGAGTATAGCCATTTCATTTTGTCTGCAGACAGGGCTTTCTAACTATATACATCTATTAAAGCAACTACAGAAGGTAACAGTGTACAAAAATATGTATAATTCAATATTTATAAATTAAAATTAATCCAAGGGGGAAATATACAGTTATCCAACCATGTATTCCTTTTCAAATTAATTGTTTTGATCAACAAAGGAAAGTTTGACTTGCAATGGTTGTTTCCAACCATTATGCTTATAGTAAACAAGCATCCTGCTTTTTCAGATACTTAGTGACAGACATGGCAAAATGGATATATTTAATTTGGAGACAAAAGTGTAATATCATGATCTTTTTTAGGAAGATAACTGAAGAGTACACAATGAAAACATCTCTTAATGTTCTACATATTGACTTTAATCACTGAATGAAATGGAGTAAATGGAACGTAGAAGTGTGTTCTTTTCACTGGTAACAAGTAGTGATTCACTGACCTGATGTGAGTACCTTGCCAGCAACACGTTTTGGGTTTTGGTTTTTATTTTTTTAAACTTTGAATTATTTAATGCATCAGAATAAATTGGACTCAGTGTGGGTTTAAAACTTAAAGTTTCACTCAAGAAAGACTTTTAAAAACTGAAATTAATAGCCCAATTTATTTTTAAGTCATTGATTTTTTATCCATCCTGCTGTTTCTCTTCGTTAAGGGAAGAATGACTCTGATGCCTCAACAGAACAGAAACTCTGATCTTTCTCCGGGGGCTCTGTTTCCTCTTCAAACTAATACTAAATATGAAGGGTCTAGGGAATCTCAAATGAGGAAAAGAAACGTGTTTCTAAGCTGGATAGGGGAGGGATTAAGTCAGGGAAGTAGCCTAGGGGAGAGTGGAGCCACATAAACAGACACCCCGAGGCAGCTTCTATCACCATGAGCTCCACTGGGCTGAGCACCAATTAACACCAGCCCCGAGCCTGGGCCATACCTCCAAAGCCACAGCCACACCTACTCTTAGGGCTGCTTTCTTCTAAAATAGTACAGTTACAGCGTTAGCACCAAAACCCAGCAGAAGTTGCTTTTGATTCTGTTTGGATTACTGTTATCTTGTGAGAGAGCCAGGGAGTGCCCTAATTAACATGGGAATAAGCTGATGCTTGAATTCAATTTCCTTCGTGATCACATCCACTGGAAGAGTCATTGGTGGGGGAAGATACACAGTTCTGTACTTATTATTTAAGCTGACAAATGCCACCCTTGCAGCTTTCCCTCATGCAAACACCTGCAGACAAACAGTGCCTCTTGTATTCAAAACAAAAGCTCTTTTATGGCTTTTGTCACATGAACTGTCCATTTTGTGCATTTTACTAAAAAAAAAAAAAAAACAGGACACATTTTTGGCCTATTTTTACAAATTTCAAAGTTAAGTATTGAAAAGGGTGTTTAGCAGCAACTGCTGGTAGAGACTGAAACTCACAAAGAATTTCAGGAACACAAGGTGGTTATAACATCCAGTCCTGCAACAAAACAGAGCCTCAGAGATTCCACAGGTGTCTGCCTGTGCAGGAGGCAGTGATGACTTTAAGGTTTGTAGCCTCAAAAGACTGATCTGGATGCTTTAGACTGCTAAAAAAAAAAAAAAAAAAAAGTCTGCTCTTCATGACTCTTTATGACTGTGGGAACTGTACTGATTCTGTTTTAGGACCACCTTAGAAAGAGCTAAATACCAGGTGAAAACTTGTCTATTTGTCAAAACTTTCCAGAGCATTTCAAGAGATACTGTTTGATGTATGGGTAATTTCCACACCTACACAGCAAAGCTCATTGTCAGAGCCGAATCAGGGAGGAAAGAAAATCTACAAATTAGGAAAGGAAATGGCAATATGAAAATGTCCTTCAGAGAAGGAAGAAATGAGGTTATTGAGACATCCAGCTATGCACATCAATCCTGTCCTGTCCAGCACTCAGCCAGCCAAGTCCTTTTTGTTGTCCACAGGTTGGCTTGCCCCTGAATTCCAGCCCTTCCACATCTCTCCTGTTCTGCTGCAGTACTCTGAAGCGCACAATTAAATTAAATCATTCAGGAAAAAGAAAGAACCAAACACTCAATATCTGTTAGCTGAGACAGCTGCTTAGTTTGGTACAGGCTAAACTGCAGCCTGCATTTTGATACCACAGCTCCCATCCCTCAGCACTCTCCTCCCCAAGGGATCAGGTGCCCACCAGGAATGGTTTATCCCTTCCCATCCTCTGCTGGACAGGGGTGAGGAAACAGAGCAAAAGGCTTGTGGGTCAGTTCTGCAAAATGAAGAGTAAACCTTAAAACACCTCTCCCCCACCCTCCCTTCTTCCCAGGCTTCACTTGACTCCTGAATTCTCTGTTTCCCCACAGCCTTGGCCAGAGGTAGATCGCTCATGGACCTCTGTGGGACAGGGGGGAGTATCTGGCAGCTTCTCACAGAAGCCACCTCTGGAGACCCCCAAAACCCTGCCACACACATCCAAAATACCTGTGGAACCTGACAGCAGCAATCTCTTCACCATCTCTATTCCACTGGGAAAGAAAAGTGTACAGAGAGCAGATTTTTTTAAAAAAACAAACTTATGAAAAATAAATTATGGAAGAATAAATAAAGGAAGAGGATAAAGACAAGGGGGGGAATGAAGGAAAGCAATGAAATAGATCTAGCAAGGTTTAATATTATGAGGGAAGAAGGAAGGGATTTAAAAGAATAATGAAATACTGACATAGAGATAAAATTTAACAAATAAAATTCACGGGGAAAGGAAAATGAAGGTGGCAGTTATTTAAATTAAAAAAAAAGGTGAAAAAATAAAAGAAAATAAAGAAGATGAACATAAGATACACATCTCAGTTACTTTCACATTATAGGCAGAAATCCAGAATGACTTTCTTAAAGCTGCACTGTGAATCAAAAACTGGATCTCAATCTCTATTGTCAGCAAGAAAATCATTAATCTTTTCATGTTACTTTTCTTCCAAAATATCTGACTGCAAACTTCCAAATATCCTACAAACTGCAAGAATTTTTGACTTCAAAATGAAATTTTACAAATGAAAATTGTACTGCAGCTCCACATCAAAATATCTAAGACAGCATTAAGAACATTATCAACCTTCCTTTGGCAAAGAAAAACAAAACATCTCAAAAGGTTTGCATGGAAAATGCTTAACACTTATAGGGAAATCTAGCACTTTTCTAAAGATGTTTTTGTTATCCATATACAAAAAAGGTAAAGGCAGCTGAACAATCATATTTCAAGTCTAGTAGAAACTAGATCCTAGATGTCTGCACCATCTGCTCATCATATTTTGCTTATTATTCATTCAGGTAACATTTCCTTCCTTCAGTGGTTTCTGTGAAAACTATTCCAAAAAGCCATTCCTGAAATTATTTCAAACCTAGAGAAACATGTTGAAGAATTGCTGCAGAGGCATGTATTAGAGTTTTTTCAGGGAAATAAATTTATTTAAATTTTGTTGTATCACTTCTGGGAAACATCTTAACCAAAGCCACTTTTTATAATTGATCATTTTTTATGGTATTCCTTTCTTAGTAGGTTTTTCAGTATGTATAAAGGACTGGGGATTTACCTGTGTTATTTTCAGGATATAGAGGCTGGGAGTTCAAGGGAAAATATTGGTGGTGAGGGCTTGTAGCAGGAATGTCATAGAAATGCTTCTTCTTGTGATCAGTTCCATTTCAGGGCTGTTAGCCAGACCTCTTGTAATAAATTTAGACTTTCCTAAACAGGAAACCTCAGAAAAATTCATTTGAATGAACTGTAGCTGTGAATTAATGCTCCCAAGTGCCTTTACACAGACATGCACTTAAGGGTTTAACAGACCACAGTGCAGTAGAGTTTGGGGATGTGTCTGATATAGCTGGGAGATACCACAACCTCAGCAGTAATTGTTTTTTAACAACACTTTTCAAATTGGAAGACTCATACTGCTCTTAGTATCTTCAATGCTTCAATTTCACTTAAGTTGTGCTTGTTTTTATCCTTGAGAGACCCAAGGTAATGAAGTGGAGAAATGGTTTTTCCTAGTACTGCTTGGAAACGAGGAAAAAGACTCCATTACCATAAAAACCACCAATGCAAAACCTGGAAGATGGAATCCTTGTCCCTAAAGGCTCTCCCTAGAATGAGGAGCAGTGAGTTCCATCATCCTCAGAGCAAAGCAAAAAAGAATTTAGGCCTTTCAAAACATTAACTGCACAGAAGCTCTAGAGAATAGAAACACACACAGAACTGGTGTGCTAAAACTGTGTCTTGTCCATCTGTACCTTATACACAAAATCCTCCAGAAAAATTAATACCCTCCATCTGGCAAAGGAGAGTGCTTTGAGCCCTTTGGAGCAAAAAGGCCATTATAGCTTTAAGCTCATTATATAAAATAAAACACATTTAAAAATTTTATAAATAAACATAATATGCTCAGAGAAGAGAGCAAATTATTAAATATTAGGAACAGATGGGGAAATATCAGACCATGGCTACTTGTATTTCCTGCATTTCACAGCTGGTTTGCAAGTATGAAGCATGCAAAGCCTTAAGCCACTCGGATCAAATGATCACAGTGGACCAAATTATGTGTCCTTTACTCAGGCTATTTATTCTGCATTTGATTCAACTGTTTTGCCTGAGAGCTACACCTTCTTCTGCAAAGTACTTTCACTTAGGACTGATTTTAAACCTCTTTAAGATGGTTCAGTAACTAAACCAAGTTTTTAAACCCCTCCAGACCCTTTGCCTTCAACTGTACATCAAGGAGAGAGGACTGCCTGGTGCATTCCCAGTCCCACCTAAAAATCCCAGACCTTTCCCTAAAGAAATGTTAGTTACAACAAGTCTCTTCCTTCTTTCCTTCAATTTATCTTCTATCTTAGCCTCTTCAACATTGTCAGTCTCAGAAAATATGAAAGGCATCTTTATTTCTTTGGAGAAGAAAAACAAGAGCTGTTTAGTACTAAGAATATTTTCTCCTTGTTTAGGCTGTTGTAAACACAGTTCCTATAAAATAAAAACAAAAACAGGCAACAAAAAACCCTATAACAAGCAAACAAAAAAAAAACCCAACAACAAAACACAAGTCAAAATCCTCCCCAAGAACAAATCGCTGGTGTCATTATATTTAAAACAAAAAGACCTAGATGATAGATGCAGCCAGACGCTGTGTTCCTTTTAACCTGAATCTCTGCCTGTGGGCCATATCATCCTAAAAACTCTTTGATACAAGTTGGGAACTAATGCTAGGGGCGTATCCAGAACTGCTCACAGGTACCTGCTGATTTGCCAACTCACAGGTTTCAAAAGTCTCGTAGCCTGCTCCTGGCACCTCTTGTCAGGCACTGACAGGAAGATCTTCCTCTGTGAAGGGCGATTTGCACAGCAGGGGACTGCAAAGCAGCTGCCGCAGGTATTGAACAGAAAATATAAGAAGCAAATTATATAAAAATGATTTTTTTTTTCAAGGATCAGGAGAGAGAGGGGAGGAATTTGCTCTCATGAAAAAATGGGGCACAGAGCAAAGAAGGCGGAAGAGAAGGCAGACATGAAAATGTGATAAAAACCTCAGAGTGCAGTTGATGCAGCCAGTGACAGATATTGGCTGTCCCCTGGCGAGGGACTGGATGGCACACAGAGGCCACACGTGTCTGTGCAGCGCAGCTCACACAGAGCATCTGCCTGGGTGTCCTGTCTGTGCTCCCCACGGCCTCAGCAGCCCCTGCTCCCAGCGCTCCCTCCCCCAGACACACAGCTCGTGGTTTTGGCAGGACGGCAGAGTCCTGTGCACTGCAGTCCTGACAGCTCCCAGTGCTCCGGAGAGCATTTCCATGGCGAGCACAGGGACCATTTGCACATCTGCTCTATTCCCCTCAGAGACAAGCCTGAATTATTTAAAGACATAAGAGGGAATACTTAAGCTTCAGCTTGTCGCATACAGAAAGGAAAAAATGTAAAATTGTACATGTAGTCTTTACAAGCCACAAATCTAAAACCAAACACAGGATTAATTTAGGTTTTCTGCTTTACAGAGCAATATTAGAGGTTTCTCCAGAACACTGCTTCTCTCTCCCATCCCCAAACCCAGGTTTTTACTGTTCAGTAGCAACAATCAATCTCATCAGCACTTATCCCTTTTCCTGCCTATTTCCTCTTCTCTAAATCTGCTGTCACAAAGAATTCTTCTCACACCCATAAAAAAGAAGCTTGAAAAATCTATTGTAACAATCATATTTCATACTTTCTTCCTTAAGCATTTAAAGATACAAAAATGGGTTTTGTTATGCCACTGTACAATATAAGCAGAAGATGAACAGAGTAAATTAAATAATAAAAATACACACAGAGATAAAAAGCTAAGTAACAAGTTGTTTTTTTTTTCCAGTTATTTCAGACTGCAGGATTATAAAATGTTTGCCAGCTCCTGCTAGTTGGGGTGCTCTTAGCTGTGATTTGTGATTCCCTAGAAATTCAGTAAAAGCCTCTATTGGGGAGATGAAGCAGCTCTCACCAGCCGCTGGCGGTGGGGGCTCTGTGGTGGCCGTCCCCTGGGTGGGCTGTGAGCTCAGGCAGTATGATTGAGATAATTCTGTTCTACAGTGATGGAGAAGAGGAGCGAGGGGTCCTTGGAAGAGACAAGAAAAGGCCCTGCTGCTCTTTCTCCAGGAGCAGCCTATCCAGGGCCATGAAATGGCATTACATATCTCAGTCACAGCTACCTCTTCCCAACTGGAAAAGAGATAAGGATTGTTTTATTTCAACCTGCTGAGTATGAAAAGATATTTTTTACCTCCCTCACAAATATCATCAGAAACATGATTATTTGCACTACAGTTTTTATCTAAATGCATGATTCCAAGGATTAGCCAAAGGTAACCCAGGCTTTCAAATCTAAAAATTATATATTTATCATTTATAAATGCTATATTTAGGACCAAGATTCAGCCTTGACATTTGCAGTTTTAAGATCTGAATTTCTGTCCTGAAATTTTGAAATTTCAGTCCAGAGCTGCAGCTTCAGGCATGCCAAATAGCAGGCAGATTCAAACAAGTTCTTCATCTTTTGCTAGAAGGTAAAGAACTGACAAGCGCTAGAGAAGGAATTATACAAATTTGATGTTTCAAAGAAAAATTAGAGTACCTGCAGTTTATGTGGCTATCCCAAGCTGTCTCCAGTAATGTGTACTAGCAGCTTAAACCTGAGACTTTGTAATTTCTTACCACTACAGCTGTGTGCCAGCACTTTAAACAATTCACCTAAACAGCTATAGTTAAAAGAGACCCAATTTTCTAAATCAGCTGGGAAAGATACTTCATAGCAATACGGAATTAATATTGTCCAACTTGTTAGAATTAGTCATGACTATAATTAAGAGCATACACAGGAGCAGCCATGGGAAAAACAGATCTCTGAAAAGCATTTCTGGAGGTAAAATTACATATTGATCCCTAGTGATAATGGGCTAATGCTTCAAGCTTGCAGGCAGAACGACAGGTCTTTTGAACCATGAAAAAGGAACACACCAGAAGCCAAGTGAGAAAGTTAATAAGTTACAGGTGAAGCTGAGTATTTTTCTAGGTGGTAGAAGGACATCTTCAATGATAAAAACTTTTTTTAAAAAATAATTCGCATTTACTTTGCACTAAATATGTGTAGAAGGCAAAGTTTTATAACATAGGCAATTCAGAGGGATTGGATGGTCTGCTAGTAAGGAGGAGGATGCTAAAACTAAAATGAGTCATTAAAAATAGGTCATTTGCTTAGCTGTATGAGGTGTCTTAAACTAAACATTCTAAATGATCAAAAAAAGGAAGCAAGAAGTAAAACAGAGGTGGAACATATCTGTCACTGGCTGTCGTGGTGACAAAAAAGGAACAAAAAAAATCATGCACGCTAGGAAAGAAAAAAGGGGTCCAGAGTATCATTAAGTCAACAACCCTCAGAGAGCAGGATTGCTTTATAGCAGGAATTCCAGTGCTGCCAAACACGTGTTTTCATTAGGACCAAGAGAGGTTGGCTGCCCGCATTTCAAACCCACTCAGACTTGTGGGCTTAAAAATGTGCTCCTGTAAGCGAGCCTTCTGCATTCCACAGAGAGGCAGAACTCTCATGTTTCCAGAAGCATTAGAGGTTCAAGTTGACCTGGTAAATGTATTTATTGTCAAAGTTGTGTACCAGAAGTTATGCATGGCAATTCCCAACCCTACCATCACTTGGCACCTCATGGCAGTGTAGAAAAGCATTCAGGAACAAAATATGCTAGCAAAATATGGAAAGGAGAATGAACAAGGATAAGGTTTATATAGAAAACTTGCACAATAGCCTTGTTTTTGAAAAGCAGAAAGAGAAGATCTGAAATGCACTTGCATGATTTCTTCATTGACCTGTTCTTGGCCCAGAGAATATATTTTAGCAGCTTGCTTTGCACCATAAAACTAAAATAACCTTTAAATTAGAAAGAGCACTTACCCTTTTCCCTGCTGACAAAGACTCTCAAAGAGACTTCCCAAAAAAGCAGTCCTTTTTAGGGATAGGTACAGCAAATCGGGAAAAAAAAGGATGTTACCTGTTTTCAGGCCAAATGCTCAGTTGGTGCACATTGACAGGGCCACTGATTAAATTGTTTTCAGCTCTTCTCTCACTGAATGAAAGAAACATTTGATCAGGTGCAGGTGAGGCACTGGAGCAACAGTTGCTAGCCTTAAACATCAATTAGTAGTTTAATTAAAATAGCAGGATATTCCACTGCTGAGATTAGGAAAGATCAATACAAACCTATAAAATCTAAAACCTGCAAGAACAGATCTTTTTGTTAATCCTTCAGAATCAGATGTCTACTTTCACCAATATTATTATTCCTTATGAGGTGTTAGAAGAAATCTCTGCATATCAAAATCATAGAAAATCATTTATGATCTTTGTGTTTCACACTGAAACTCACATTTGTGTTTTGTTTATCTATGAACAGAAATACGATGTCAGCTTTTGAGATCTGAAATATCTGCCTCCCAAATGTCTGTGCAACTTGGAGAAGATCTACAAGATAGTATGAAACCATTTTCCTGCCCCCTCCCCTTGGTCATTACATTATTCCCTCTGTCCTTACTTAATTTAATTTAGAAAGATGGAAGTAACCAATACCAGTGCACAGTTTTCATATAGATGGTGATTTAGCCAAAATGTCTCTTTCCATAGTTTGTCAGCACTGATTATGAACTGCACAACAGCCTCCACAGACCCCATTATCCTCCAGCTAAGCTCAAGTATTTCAGCTTCAATTTCTACAGCATTGTCATGAATCACTATTACTGCAATAGCAAGACCAAGGCACTTTTCTTTAGCCTTTCTTTCTCAACAGCATATTGACTTATACACTAGTACAGAAAAAATGTTGCAGAAAGCACTTTCTAAAAGATGCTTTTCATTAGGGTTTCACTGCTGGTAGGCAGCTCACTGGAAGACAACATCACAGGGATCATTGTGTCTGGCCTCAGTGTCATTGCTCAATTTGTGTATGCTTCCCATGTTCTTCCAGGTATCTGCTTTTAGGTGTTCAGTCCTGGCCTTCTTGATAAGTGCAAAAATTCCCATTGGCTTCAATGGGGCCTGGATTTCTCCCTATTAATGTTTGAATCACACAATCACAGAATAGTTTGGGTTGGAAAGGACCTCAAGGGTTATCTAGTTCCAATCCCCTGTGACAGTCCTTCAATTGCATTCCAGGCTAAAAAATGCATGGAACACAGTAATTCTCTGCTAATTAACAAATACAACACTGGAACAAGACTCCTGTAGCCTTCTGTTCCTATTTCTGTCTGTAATATATCGGTTGCTTTGTAGAGCATTTTAACCTCCGGTGCTTTCAGCTCAGATAACACAAGTTCCTCCAGTGGACAGACTGTGGGACTACTCATGCCTAAGAGTTAAATGCAAATGTAAGTGATGAAATGTCAGGTTAGCTTTTTCATTAGAGTGTATTTGATAGCCTTCTGTTAAATCAATCTAGAATGCCATTGTCATGAATAACTTCTGCCATGAATCAGCAGAAATCAATGAAAAAAATGAGAGGAGCAACATTTGTGAGATAATTTATCATTCAACTGCCACAAGAAAAAACATTTCTTAAAAAGCTTTTAAAATAAAAAGAGTGAATAGGCCTGAGCAGGCACTTGAGAAATAAACCAGCATGAAGGCAGGTACAAGGGGCAGGGAGGCAGCATGAACACAGGAAACCACTCAGAGGGGCCCCATGCCAGGTGAGCCCCAGCAGCTTTCAGTGCTCAGGTACATGTCCAAGTCAAGATTACAAAAGGTGTCATGGACTTTTAGGAGATCACTTCCTCTGTATACCAAAATCCATGGCCATGAAGATCCACATTTCTTGCACCAGCCTTTTGGGAGATCTGTCTCTACAACATCTTGTTTGAACCACCCAGCCAGAAAGCATTACCTGTCTCTGCTGCCACACTACATGGAAGAGTAAGATGTCATAATTTCCAACTTCTGCTCCTGCCTCTCTGTAGGTATCATACAGATAATTTTTAAAATCACAGAATAAAGCTTAAAATAGTTGCATGTGAGACATTATTCTTCCCCCTGTGTTAGTCTATATAGATTATAAATTATTTCAAGGAGACACAGTTTATTTTTGTGGTCTGTCCAGGGTCTATAAAGCCAGAGCTCTGATGCCTCTGCTCCTACTGATCAAATAGAAATACTGCAGCTGAATGTTGCAAGTATAATTTAAGCTGAGAATCTGAGCACACGTGCTAAAAAAGTAGAAATGTTGCTTATTCTGCCTTTTCTTTTTGCCAGGTCAAAATATGAGGACACAGACTCTAAAAAGATAACATTTTTTTAAAGATTGCTCCTGTGCAGAGCTGAATTGTCCAAATCATAACTAATACTATTAATTCAAAACTCACAGTACTGTAGCAAAATCAATATGGGGAATTGCTGTCCCCAAACATTGTCAAAATAGGGCTCTCCCAAGTGTTGAATTATTCCTTCTTCCTCCAACAACACAGGTTCACCAGGCTCAGCCTGCACTGGACATACCCCAATCCAAGCTAGGAGTTAGACACGTAGGACTGCTCTCAAAAAAATCTCTCATCTGTTTTGAGGCTTTTAAATTCTTGTTTTGGAGTAAAAAATGCACTCTGAAATCAGGGAAAGAGACTGAGCTACAGCAGGCACCCTAAGGGCTCCTCTGTACCTCTCTTTGACCATGGACTGTCAATAACCACAACACTGCAAAACAGGCAAAACCACTTGACACTCCTACAACATCATTTGGTTTCCCTTTGTTTCACTGACCACAGGAAAGAATGGAAATTATTTGGTGGATCTTTCCCCACTATTCAATATGGGTTTGGATGTTCAAAACACAATCTGGCCCTGATTTTAAAAAATTAATAAATAAATAAATAGGGAGATGTCTGTACAAAACAATAGCAAGCAATAGCTTGTTTGACTTAGTGTTGTTATGTCCAAATAGTTCAGTACTTAGCCTATGACATTTTAGTTATTTACAGCTTCAGTTATTTGCTTATTTGTCTCAGCTTTCAATAAAAAGAAAAAAAAAGGGAAAGGGTTAATTTAAATTCCCCCTGCTTGCAAGACAGAACATAAACTCCAGATAAAACTCATGGGGAGCCCAACAATACTCTTCTAGATCTCCTGATACAAAACCTCATGATTTTTATGGCCTACCCAGTTTTGATTCCTCAGGCTTACTGAAAATTTAAATTCACTGAGAGACTTTCAGTACCACATACAAGATGTAAGGTGTTATGACTGATGGCTGACTCTAAGACATCTGTTCAAGCATCATATGCAATATACTAATAGTGATGCAAAATAAAACTAATATTTATGCACTTTATTTCACACAATAGGAAAGAAAGATACACATTCAATTTTATAAGCAAGTTTCAGGTCGGTTTTAACTTTGCATCTTAGCAGAAAACACTCATCCCATAATTGCATTTTTGTTTGTCAGGCTGCCAGGAAATGCCTTACAGATACCATGATTAGCTCTACCTGTGTACACAGATTTTTATATATATTTTTTAAAGCTTACTATCACCTATAGCTGAGAGACTTGAATCCATCCATACAGATTTACAAACATTCTCTTTTTGAGTGTAATGTGGTGCTTGACTGTATCTATATATCAGGATAATCTGAATCACCAACACTTTGATTACCTTATTTACAATGGAGCTCACAGAAATAAAGATCATTTGTTGAACCTCCTTTTTCTGTATGATATGTCAAGAAAAACACAGGGGGTTAAAGCATTTATGGATGTTTTGAAGGGTAGAGTAAGGACATATTTGTTCAGTAAGTTCTGAAATATTTCAAGACTGTCTCACACTGTACCCTCGGGATAGAAAAAAAATTGTTTAAAACTGAGAGTTATTTTTAGTGAAGAAAAACAGAATAGATATGTCTTTACTGTTCTTTCCCTACTGGTAGGCTTGGAAAGACAACGAGGCAATAAATTCAGCATTAACCTCAAATGCACCTGTCTCTTCCAACTGCGAAAGTCTTGTTAATGTCTGTGTCAGACTAATACAGAGGGTCAGATTATGACATTCTGGTGAGCAATACCAGCAATATTTTGCAGGACATTATGTAGAGCATCAATCAAAATGTTGTGTAAGAGAAAATATATCTCACTTTTCCAAAACACTGAGAAGGAAGGGTTTGTGAATAGTCCTATAAACTCTCAGTGCCATTGTGCCAATCCAGCAAAGACTGAGTATGCACTAAATTTCATGTGCTGAAAACTCAACGGCTGCCCAGCCTTTTTCTGCACCAGGAGCTCTGCCAGTTTTCATGCCCTTTGCAAGAACATAATCTCAGTTTGCAGTTCTAAACTTTCCCAGATCTGCTGACCATCACAAAGATGTGCAAGAACAAGATATTCAAACATTCCTTAACTTTATCTACTTTAGTCACTTTACCTTTTTCTAAATGGAGAGGTCATAAGCTGCTCTGGAACGTGACTGTGTCCTGTTGGCCATTACTTTACAAATGTGGAGTGTTCACTCATGGCTCTTGACAACTCCTACTAGTTTCACAGTCATGACTATTAGTGCCCCATTTCCTTGCATTTTCTAAATCCTACAGTAATTTGAGAAGAGTGCTGGTCCAAGAACAGGAAACTCAGAGAAGAATTTTGGACTCTGGGCCTTGCTCTACAGCAAGCACAGCAACAAAGAGCTGTTCCCGTGATCACACATAATATACACCAAGTTAATAGAGAAATATTAGGAGGATTACTTAATTTCTAAGACCACCAAAGACCTCAGAGAACAGGCACTAGTTGTGCCCAAAGTATTTGCAGGAATCTCTGTGGATTCTGTTGCTAATAAAACCTCAGACCAGACAGAGATAATCTTACTTGGCTTTCAGCATCCAGCCCTAAGAGGTGAGTGGTGATAATACTGTTCTGACTGAGCTTTTGTCTTGTAGAAAGGATATTTAACACCACATAGTGTATCAAGCCTCATATTAATAAATGATGCAATTCATTTCAATCAGAGTTATTGCCACAAGCACCAAGAAGTGTAATTAATATTTTCTGGTGTGCCTTGTCTCATAATAGTTTTTATTCAACATGAGGGATAATTAGGAGTTGTATCATTTTGAACAGAATGATGCATCACAAATTCCTTGTGGTAAGCTTTACTTTAAGGATTTTCCACCACAAGAAAATCAGGTGTAAAATACTTATTACAGTGCTTTAAAATATGCTAAAATGAATGGTGGTATTTAACTTGGTACAGCAAACACATTTCAAAAGGTTTTATGTTGCTGAGAGGCAGCTTTCTGAAATTGGTGGAGGAGCAGGTAGACACATTTCTTCACCTGCAACACCACTGCCCCAGGCTGCCAAGGCATGTCCACCTCTGCATGAGTGTAAAGCTGCAGGATGGAATTAAATTCTCTGTCATCACATCAACATACACACACAGATTCTCCAATCTCCTGTGTTAACAATTTCCCTGGATACAGTGGTGGAAAATACATAGGTTTTGCTATGCAAGCTGTAACATTAATGTCTGAGGAAGTCAGTGCCAATTGAAATCAATGGAAATTGGATTTACTGTCGAGGACTTTTCCAGTGGGAAGAGTTTGAGCTGGGAATTGCCGGGTTCGGTGTGACACTAGGTGGCACTAGTTGTTTTAGAAGCCTGTTTTCTTTCTTTTTTCTTTAATTTCGAACCACAAATAGAAGTGGAAAAGCACATATAGTGAAATCAGGACTGATTCCACTGCCAGCTGACGAGGTTGGGAAATTCAGAGTCTCAGTACCAGACAGCAGCACAGCATAGATCGAGAGCCAAGACAAAGGGTGCATCCAAAAGTGATGGCCAGTCCCAAGATCTTGCTGAACAACCCCTGGAAAGGGCCACAGAAACCCAAGGAGTCACAGTCTGCCTTCCCAGAACTTGTCATTTCTTACCCTTCGAGTTCCAGTCACTACTCGTCAAGAGACTCTGGGCTCTTTTCTTACATGTGGGAAAAATACTGAAAATTCACCCTTTTTTTTTGTTTTCCCTCTCCTGCTTTAGACATAATTTATCTTAGAACAAGAGGGAGTACGTGCATTAGTAAAAAATTAAACGATCCACTTTCTACATTGCATGCAATCAGGTATTTCTTAACTACCTCTCAGAGAAGGAATATGTTATATTCCCATCTCATAATTTATTTATCGAGCAATAAAACAACAATTTATCTTTTAGCAATTCTGGTTCATCAAATTCTTTAATTAAAGTGGATTCAAACAGCACTACTTCATGTAATAGTATACAATGAAATAATTTCCAGTTTCTACATTTTCAGTATGCAAAACCAAGAATTAAATACAATTAGGTCAATCTAAAAACTCAGGAGTGTTCTAAAAAATATAATAGATTTCAGTTTCTTCTGAGCCTGCTATTTCCTGATACTATAAAATTATATTTAGTCAATTTGTTTCTCGATATCCATCTACATAAAATAAAGTGTTTAGTTTTATGAAAGCTGATTTTCACCTAATCATTCAGTCAAGGAACCAAAGCTTTAAAAAAATGTCGTGAGTCTTTCATTTGACTTGCAAGAGTTGTCAATGCTATTGGAACTATTGGAATGGTTCTTTTATGTGAAGAGCACATCAGCTCTTCAGTGGACATAACAACCCTCTGTAGCTCTTTTAAGCAGCAAGAGAAGCAAGAAATTAGGTCAGTGAGGGGTGGAGGGGGTTAACAGCAACATCATCCATGCTCTAATCTGTTAAAAAGTCCCTATTTGTAGAAAAAGAAAATGTTTTCAATAGGGTGTCATTGGGAATTTGGTTTTTTTCTCCATTCTCTGACATACACTGCACCATCACCAGCTGAGTTCCCCCCTCAGTTGGTTGGGATGTTGATAATGAGCAAAAACTATTTTAGAACTGGATTTTTTTTCTTAAAGATTATTTGAGCACTGACTCTAAATAATGAAAGCAGTTCCAGTCATGGCACAAAATATCCTGGCTAAAATTGGGCCAATCTCCCCACAAGATTTCACTTTTGAAGCCCTGTCCCAAGAGAAATGAACAGTCAGGACAGCTCTGAGGACCACAGCACCCCAGAAGAGAACAACAGCACTACAGGAGTTCTAGTAAATGTGGAATTTCCGATCTGAGTCCATACAGCATTGTCATTTCTCTGATCCCAATGTAATTTGCCATCAGACCAGATATTTGAACTCATCTATCCTAATCTAGTTCTGCATTCTTCTCTTCTCAAAGAAAAAAGAAAACAGCACATTGATTTTTTTTTTTGTCTTCAGACTGACAATGACACTGTGCAGACGAATAGTAATACAGTTATGAACTCCAGCTGTCTTTGGAAAGGAAAAGCCATTAACATTGGCTTTCCCTTTATCCTTTCCTTTTATATCTATTTGCTTGTTAGCTGAACTTTCTTTGGACATCTTGAAACCCACTGTAATAATTCATACTGATTGCAAAAGACATACTAGAAGAAAAGGCTGCAAAGCCACTTATTTGTAGTTATCTCAGTTGTTGATCTTAGCCAATAAACTGCTGACTGATCACTGCAAATGTTTCTGCTTATAGCAGATATGCAAGGGGCTGATGCTTGGTTCACGTTAGCTTCTGTTGGTCTGTTGCACGACTGGAAGGCTGTGCAGTGCCCCAGCCCAGGCACAGCACGAGTGATGAGTGCAGGGGCGCCTGTGCTGCTCTGGAACCTGCCACCCTGGACTGGCCAGCACGTGCCACTGGTGTCCCCTCAGAAGTGCCCAGAGTGGGAAGGAAATGGGTAACTTTGGAACTATTCTGATTTCCAGTGGCAGCTCTCTACCAACTACAGTAGTACCCTGGGCTTTCCCCCTCTCAGTTTTACTTTCACAGTGCTCATGGTGATGTCCCTTCTCTGCCAGGATGACAAGGCACCCCATCCTTGTGCTCCAGGGGTTCAGCTGTCAGCCACAGCAGAGCTCTTCCTGGCATTTCATGAACAACCCGAGGTGCATCACTGCTTTGGGATGTGCTCTGCATTCATCTGTAGGATTCCAACACACAGCAATTAATAAAGCTGAGAGGGTAGCACTTGGATGTTTAAAACACTCCATCTGTGCTTCTCCCTCATCTCTAGACAGGCACTCCTAGCTACCCACAGGCACTTTTATGTCTGAAGCCCAAGTGGGAATTTCATCCTTCATATGCCTTCAGTTTTGAGCCAGCTATCCCAGTGAAATGAAGCCAGCCTGTGTAAAGATCCCCCTCCACAACCCTCAAACACTGGGAAGGAGACAGCTAAACACAACACACAGTGGTGTGCACAGTTGCACAGATCAATACTGTCATTCCTTCTCTTTATTCCCTACCTTTCCCCATCCATCTGCTTTTTCTTGCCTTAGAAATGGCATCTTTTGGCAAATGAACTGGTTTTTGTTCTTACTTTGAGCTAGGTCTGGGGTCACCAAGCCGCAGTGAGAGCTCTTACACTCTGCAGGTGATGAGCACCAGCCCAGAGCAGCACAGAGAGGGACTCACACCCAGCTCCTGCCTTGTGCACAGGAGCCATGCAAGGCCTGTGTGGCACTGCAGCTTCAGTGTCCCAGATAAGGGTGCAAGTGATGCAGGTCCAGAGCAAAGGGATGAATTTCAGACACGTGGAGAATGCCTAATATAAATAAAATAAACTGCATAAATCAAATATTTGGCTTTTGAAATGCTAGCTGTTCCAGATGTAAAAATCTAAACAATTATCCCTGAGATAAGCATCACAAAGTATATTTATATTTCCCCCTAGGTTTTATTTTGTGTTCATTAATATATACAACATTTTCCTTTTTAAAAACACTTTATGAGCCACATGCTCTCTCTGTGTACTTTTTTGGAATTGCTGTTGGAGTTGGATGAAGCTGCATTTGCATTCAAGGGAGAACTTAAGTCACTGTAATCATGCCTAATTTGTTGGGGCACTGAGTATTTAAATCAGATTATTATAATGTTTACAGCTCCCACAATCCCCAAATTGCATGATAATTGTCATGTCATGCAATTTATAGCTATGCAGGCTCTGCACTAGGACTGACAGGACCATTGTGTATATTATTAGTCAAACATTTGTGAATCTGAAGAAATTATGAGGAATCAAAAAGAAATGTGAGGAGCAGACATTACCACAGGCAAATGCAGTTTAAAGTAAAGCCCTCCCATTTCACTACTGAAAATGTGCAGTCCTTCTGACCTTTTTGATCCTGGAGGTTTTGGCTGGCATGTTCAGAGGTTCAGGTAGTGAACAGCCCCAAGAAAACCTCGACTGGCCAAAGGTGAAACTCCTTGCAAGCACATATTCTTCATGTGGTAAACATTAGGCGTGTTTACTCCCTCAGGTTTATTCCTGATATCAGACAAATATTAGGACTGGAGTGTGAAGTATTCAGAAAGGAACTAGGAAGTACCTGGACAGCAACATGCATGAAGCTTGAGTTTCAGCTCTGCTTCCTCTGTAGAAGCAGCTCTGTGTGGAATTCAGCAGCTGAATTGCAGACTTGTAAGCAAATGTGTGCCACTGAAAGAAACCCACCCTGCTCATTTGCCAACACTTAGTACTGTCTGGCGATGCTTTGTACATAAGTTTGTAGATGACACTATAAAATCACTAAGAATAGTACTTTCTCATTAAGAGTGGGGACGGAAAGGAAATTACAAGACAATTATATTCTCTGTCCCCAAACTATAATTTCCACCAGTACAAAATGCACACAGCTGCTAGAAACTCAGTGATGATGCCACTACTAATGTTCTCTTGCAGCAAGCTGGGAGAAATGTGGTCCTGGTTTTCCATTTCTCAGATGCAGATTCCAGTCCTAGGGGCAGTAGCTGCTGCTCACATCCTGAGATGCACAGCCAGTGGCAACTCCTTGTTCTCCTCTTTTAACCCACTAATGCCAAATTAGTGGGGAAGAAAAATGAAGGCAACTGCAGTGATCAAAGAGGAAATTTTGCAAAGAGGCATGTGTGGTTGGTGGCTAACTGAAACACAATGTGAGTGGTTCTTTTAAAGCAGGAAGTCGATTCTAGGGCACGGTTAAATCTCTCGTCACTTACGGGAAGGCTGAGGGAAATTTGTGCCACTCTGAGAGTGGTTGTTTCAGAGCATCCTCATGGAGGGATCTCAGGCCAGCCACCCGCAGGGATGGAGCCGTGGCAGAAGGGGCTTCCCTGTGGCTTGTAAGGAAATCGATTACAACTGAGCCCCCAGACAGGGGCAGGCTCTGCACCCGCTGAGGGAGGGGGTGGCAACCATGTGGGCAAAAGGGCTGAGGAACAGGTGGCCAGCAGCCCCTGCCAAATCACCATCTTGACCTCATCAATAGCCAATAAAGAAACAGAACAGAAACAAGCTACAGATGGCAAACAACTAAATAAAAAGTAATAAAACTGCAAAAAATGAGCTCTTCTGGGGAGTAAACTGCCCCTTATACCACCAATTCTGACTGAGAAAAAGAGATTAAATTGTTTGCCTAATTTGCCTTATGTGTTCAAGGCATGATTCATATGCCCTAGCATTCTAAATAGTTTGAAGTATTTATATGGTCAATGATTATCAACAAGGTAAATATAAAGACATAAAAATATTCTCATTCAACAAAACACAGTCAGGGACATAGAAAAGGAAATAGATCCTAGAGACCAGTTTCTAATAAAAGTTGATTGTAAAACAAAATGGAGAGTACGAAAATTATATATTGAAAATCAGAGTATTAGATTACTTCCAAAATCAAGAATGTAAGTAAGTAAAACAGCTCTATTTTTTTTTATTTTAGAATTTTAAAAAATTCAACTTCCAGTGCACCTGCCAAAGATTCAAAATTCAAATTAACCTGTGGCACTGAAGCAGCAGACAAGCATGGCCTTTCGAATGTGCTACCAGAAAAATGTGTAACATAAATGAAACCCAACAGTCAAAACATCCAAGTCTCCTGTGAGTCGTGATAGATAATCGTCAGGAATGTAGTGGATGGTGATAGCCAGAGAGCTTCAAAAGACAAGGACAAAACATGAGTTCAGTAACAGCTGTTTACAAAAAAGCAGGGACTATTTATCCAGGCATATAAGAAGTTGTTAGATGAACATCTTACCATGATGAGGAAAGAAAGATGGGAGCTTATGAAGGAGAAATTGACAACAATGGAGTTATGATAATATCGCCTTGTTAAAATTTATTTGTAAGACAGAATTAAGCATTACATGCTAGACTTTTCTAATACAGAAACCCAGAGAGAAAAGGGGTGGAGAGCTGTAGGATTTTGTGCATCCACAATGCCCAAGGGTAGCTACATCAAAGAGCAGATGGAAGCAGTGTCCAACTGCATCCCCAGGTGCTAAAGCAGAAATACCAGATCTGGGAAAGTGTCCATATGTGTAGGCTATTATCAATAAAATGCACAAGATAGCAACTCTTGAGAACTGCCTCATGCTTAGCAAAAGTGATGCTGGAGATCTGCCTGGCCTGTCAGCCTTACCAGGACATTCCTCCCTTGACAATCTCAGTACAATAACAGTTATTAAACCTTTTTTGTTAACACCACTTTTCTTGCTGTTTTGTGCTTGTTGGTTTGGTTTGCCATCAGCAGAAACAAAACAAGTTCAGTGCCTACCTTGGAGGGCATGGTTAAATCTCCATGGTACCACTCAGCACATTTAAATCCCAGTGGGACAGTGAGAACAAGTCTCCAGGGAAACAAAGCCAGCCCCAGCAGGCACAGGAAGCATGGTGGAGGCTGCACTCTGCACTCAGGGGCTGCCCAGGGCTCCACTCCTGCCCTCCAGCCCAGCTGGGACCAGCACAGTCCCTGTGTGAGATGCTGAACTAGAGCAACCCCCATCCCCATCTCCACATATTTCTGTGCCAGACAGCAGTGCAGTCTCCCTTAAATCCCACAGTCAGGACTCTCTGTGCTCCCTCCAGCCTGCTGTTGGTAGGAGCAGGGGCTTCCACCAACGAGGAACCACACCAGGGTGGTTGTGGAGCTACCACGCTCCCCCCAGCTCTGCCTGCAGCTCTCCCTTGGGATTTCCCTGGTGAGGTGACAAATCTACAGCCCAGCTTAGCCCTTGGAGCTGGCCCTTTCTGCATGGGCTGTGCCACAGCTGTCAGGTGCTGTGAGCATCGCTGCTGGGCAGGGCTCAGCTCAGAGCAGTGGCCATGCACACAGACTTCATGGTTTATAGACACTCAAAAACCCTCAAAAAACCTATAGACACACAAACCCTTCTCTGCAGCATGTGATCCCTGGTTCCAAGATGTCTCTATGCACCAAAGGTTACCAGGCCCAAAAGTCCTCTGATTTTCTTTTAAAAACTGGTGACTATTTATTAAAGGTAATTATTAAACTTCAAGTTTCAGCAAATGCTTAAAATACAATGTGTTGTAGGAGCTAATATAAACGGCACCTGTAAGTGACATCTTTGCAATGCTCTTGTACATAGGAGGCTCAAAGCTAGTTCTTGCCAGCAGCAGTGATCCACAGACTTTAGATGTTGTTAAAAAGCTTACAATATCAGCAGGGCAACTGCTGCCTCCATTAGAAACATGATACTAAGATGCTGATTAATACCAGGAGGGGGCTTTAATCAGCCAAAGCCATATGCTATTTCACTTAAGATGAAAGTGCAAATGATAATCATTATTTCAGAAAGGATGTATTTAAAAGAAGAGCAGAACAGCAAGTGGCATCTTTTTATCATTAGAGCTTCTTCATGCAGCCCTTTTTTTCTAAAGCTTCATAAGCTTTTATGAACATCTGGATCATTTCTTCATTATATAGGCTTCCAATATCATTATGTTTGATGTAGTGTTTTTAGTGGAGTTATGCTAAATGTCTAAATACACAATTAATTCCTATTAATTATAGTTTTCAAACTAGTGAAATTATCCATCATTAACTTAATCACTTGTATTTTATCTTAAAATTGTATTCACTCTTTTATAATCCCTACATCTAAAGCCATTCCTTCCCTGGGCTTTGTGTGATGTTTTGCATGCTGTTTGTATAAAGGTTTGCCAGCCATTTTCAACTGCTTGTAGAACTGAGGCTGTCAGCGGCAGGCCATTTTAAAATAGAATCTAATTCAGCTTAGTTGTTTTACCAGGAAGTGCTTCAGAGAGAAGGGAAAAAAGAGGTGAATTTGGATCTGTAAAGGGCAAGACTTCATTAGACCTGATGGATCTTTAGTTCTGTATTCCTTACACCAAGGCAAGGGGGGTGAGGGAGGCTGAACAAGAGCAGAGTAAAGGAAGAGAGTCATTCACTGGTTTCCACTTCATGTGGCAGTAATTCAGCATGAAAAGAGCCAAATGATTTGGAAGTCTACATTGACTGTACTTGAAGAATTAGGAGCATCTTTAGTGTCAAGTTACAACACATCTAAAGAAAAAAACCATCTCCAAAGCTTTTTTTTGAACAATCTGGCCTCATTTTAGGCATCTCCTGTGGCTTAGACTGGAACTTACATTATGACACATTAGTCAAATGCCTCCCCTAGTTTTGAAGCCTCAAGTTGGATGGATATTCCCTTTTCTTTCATTTGGCATTTGCAGAATGAAAGAAGAAGAATCAAAGGATTAAAACCACCAGAACAGACCTGCTTGGCTCTCATCAATCTCCTTTCAGGCACTGAAAGGCAGAAGGAGTGCAGCAAACCAGAACTGCTGTTAGCACTGATGAGACACAAGTATCAGCTTTGGTCCAGTAGGGAAATACCCAGTTGCTGTCATTGTCACCCTATTTAGTTCCCAGCACTCCTCCTTCCTGCAGGAACACCTGGACTGGGTGGTCAGGCTGAGAACAGTCCATGGTTTTCACTCCAGTCAAGAGGTTCCTACACCCCGAGTGCGCTGGAGCTCTGTCCATCCACAGGCATTGACCCTGCACAGCACAGCAGAGCTCAGCCACCAGGAGTCACACAGACCCCAGCACAGCACAGTCTGTGCAGCATGGCAGTCCATCCTGCCCACCCAAACCTCCCTGACAGCACCTTTTTGGTTGGATCTGAGGCCCATAAAAAGCTGTCCATCTTCTGGATTCTTACCCCATCACAGCCCAGGACATACCTCAGGTGCCTGGTTTGACAAACCTCAAGGAATGAAGCCATTGAAAAAGACAGTTCTCTTAGAGGTTCATCATCCTGAGCAGCTGTTTTCTAATCCCATCACTCTTCTCCACTATTGTAGATTTTTCTCTGCTGGACCTGAAGGAGCTTAAATAACACTTATATGCATCTTTTACAAGGACTGTAGTATTATCCTGCTTTTGTACTAAGGAGTCAGAGAATGCCTCCTCTGCTTGAATTTACATAAGAACTGTTAAATACATCAAGAGCACAAAGACCTCTAATTCTCACAAATAAAGCTGTGCTCTTGTCTTTGCATTCACTGGCATTTTGTGGTAGCAAATACTTTCTCCAATTTCAAATCTTCAATTCGAATGTCTCCTATAATTTCAGAGAACTCTTGTCACAGCTCTGGATGTCCCATTCATCTAGTCAGGTCATTTAAGATATTCTCTTTACTCATGATATGATGTGATATCAAATGATCCTTTGGGGCTCAAGGTTCCTTGAAGGAACACCTTTCATTTACAGTTCCAGTTGCCTTGGAGTCACAAAACCACGTGCTCCTGCTCTGCTTGTCTTCCAGGCTCTCATTTTAGGAGGCTAACACACTTGAACTACAGTTCCTAGTACCTTAGATTACAAAGAAGCAGATTCTACATTGCTCCCCCTCTTCCATAACATGTTGGAAAATTCTTTCTTCTGTCAAAAAAAAGGAACGAGCTTGACTGACACTGAAAATTTTTGTTCCAGGAGAGACAATGAGCAGGAGCTAAAGTTTGTTTTATTCCTTCTGTAGTGAGACAAGGTTGTTGGTGGTTTTGAAAACTTGTGACAGCATGTGAGACCCAGCAGCAAAGTTGTGCTGGCTGGGGATGAGATCCTTTGGTCTGTTTTAATCACTGCCCTATTTATTTTCAGCTCCTGCCCCTCCTTTGGCTTTGCTCTCATTTTTACTCCCCTCCTCTAAATGGAAAATTTAAAATATAAGACTCAGGCATCCGACCCATGGCTCACCTCCAGGTGTGCCACAATATGCCTGCTCATCATAGGGGCTGCCTTGGCTTTTAGCTTTTAGCTTTGATCACTCCAGATGTATTTTGTCCTCATAATAAACTGAAAATTACTATCATCCCTTTTGGGTCTCCAAGAGATCATTTGCCCTTTGTGTCTTCAGTAAGGCATTCAGTGAATATTGTGGTAAAAAGCTACCCAGTCTAAAGCAGTTTTCAACCAAAATTCAGAAACAGTAAAAATGAATTGTCTCTCCACAAGTAAATTAGCTGCCAGGTGCTCCAAGATCAAGACACTGACATCCAGATCTTGCAGGAATTTAGGATTTACTTCAGAAGTTTCTAAGTTAGTCAAACAAGAATGGCCCAAAGTTGACTCTTTGTAGTTCTGCATAAAGTACATACCACTCCTTTGGAAATCCCTCCTGACTAAACACAGAGAGGAGAATACTCTCAGTTGCTTCCGGGTAACACAGAGGACATTCATTCACATGGCCACTTGTCAAACTTATTCTGCAAAAGAGACCATGACTGATTCCCGAATATAAGAAATACTGGACTCGGCCAGTGGTGCACCTAGGCCAGTATTCTGTCTCCACCAATGGAGAAATGACCTCTAAGCTCAGCCCTTTATTTCCTGTATCTTAGCCAGTTTTCAGTAAAATAACCTGTCCACATTTTTGCAATGCACTTTCTTCAATTGCCTTTTGTATGTAATGTTCAAAAAGGTCTTTTGAAAATCGAAATATTGATGTGCACATGTTTACTGACACCTCATTGAACTGTAGCATGTCAGGGGCAGGACTTCTTTTTCCAGAAACTCTTGCCCACTCTGCCCTCAGAGTTCTGTTTATCCCAGGATCCCCTCTAAAGCTCTTTTAAGATTTCATTTAGTCACCTTTTGAGTAACCTCAGACAGAAGCACTCAGGTGGAGTCTGAAATTCCTCATGTTTTTCAGGCATGGTTCACTCCAGAAATGCCACAGCTACAGTGTGAAGGGTCTCTGAGCATTAGTACAACCTGCAGCATCCTGTGGGCTCAGTCCATTTGGTGGTGCAATGGGTGACAAAAAGCTTGCAGCAGCACCTAGATATATTATATAAACACAACATTTTGCACTTTCAGTGCTGCCATAAATCAACCCCTTCTGTAAAACCTTCTTTTTAATTTTTTTTTTCCCACGGTGAGATTCTTTAGAATTAATACACAGAGCCTTTAAAAGATTCAGGTGCTTGGCTCCTTATGATCCCTTTGTTTACAGAGAGAGCTAGGGGCTGCAGCCTAAGGGATCTACAGGATCCAGGGCAAATAAACAAACCAGTCCATTCAGACAGCAGCACCAAGGACTAATTACCAAGAGGCTCAGTTTGCATTAAGATGCCTTGAGCTGGAGTCCCAGCTCTGACAGACTGCAGGACCTTTGAAAGTCTTTGTGTATCCACTGCAGTCTGTAATTATCTTGTCTGTTTAGATTGTGATCTCCTCGTGTCAGTGACTGACATGATACATTTGTACAGTGCCAGTAAAACAGGAGTCACAACACAGCCCAGGTTAGGACCCTGAGGTGCTGTTTTAGTAACAACATCACTCTCCTCCTCTGGCATTGCAGTAATCCTCAGCTACATTATAATATCCACCTGCTTTGGGCCATCTGGTATACATAAATGTCCCTGTGTCTTTTTACATGTAAATACAACTCTTTGAAGACTCTTCTTATTGTTACCAGTCACTGCTTGTTAAATGCTGTCGGAGTTTTCTGCCCCACAGGAGAGAGAGGTGGATCCAAGGAGCCCTGCAGTCCAAGGAGAGCAGCAAACAGACAGTGGGTGAGCCATGAGCTGGTTCCCGTTCAGTGTCCCAGGAGGGGACTGCCCTGGAGCTGCTGGATGAAGGTTTCAGAGAACTGGGAAAGGGGACAGGCTGTACATTCTGTTAACAGCCGTGCTTTTGAGTGTGGAGAGAAGCTGCAGGTTCAGGAAGCACAACACATGACACTGTGCTGAACAAGAAGCAACTATAAAGACAGAAAAGCAGACAAAAGGAACAAGAGGAGGGACAGGACAAAACCATGGCTGTTCTCGAGGGACAAAATAGATCAAGCTCTTAAAGCTAAAAAAATTAAAAATTATATAAAAGGGATTAAAGGGATAGAAAGTTTCAAAATTGGAAAGGGGGGAGGCTTTGGTTGTCACATACCTTCTAGTGTCAGAAAATGCAAGAAGATCCCCACTTTTTCTGCTATTGCAATGACATCTGCCTTCCTGTGTCAACAGACCTGAACTGCAGGGCTGGAGTGTGACAGAACTCAGATTCCATAACAGATCTGCACTACTAAGCAGGGATTATCTTTGCATAAGATTTGTATGAAGTGCCTCACACAGCTGAAGCTGAATAGGGCTTTTAGACCCAGCTACAGAACACACGATACAAACCAATTCATCCTCATCACCCCCAGTGTGGGCTGAAGCAGTGTGCACCCCGTTGAAGCATACTGCAGTCTGAGAGAGGGAGTAGACTTTAAACTAATTAATCCACTGGTGCTTCTAGCTTTTAGATTCAAATGCCAACCCCTTCCCTGACAGTCCTCTTTCAAGTCCCTTTGTCTGAAGAAATTGAACAGAGAGAGAATCGTAATAAAATGAGGTGATTTGCCCTTCTAGAAAAAATACAGTCCCTTCTGCACAAGTGGTGAGGGGTAAAACTTTCTTACTTCCAAAGTCTTCTGAGAGTCTTGAAATTCTTTTCTTCTGCATTGCATTTTGAAGTTGTTCCCCATGAATATCATTGTCAGACAATAGTAACTCTCCACCTACTGACTGTCAGTAGTTTTCACAGAGATGACATTTAAGACTCAGAGCTTGAAATCTAATCTCTCTTCTCAAAAGTTATATTTCCCAGCAAATATTTGGATGTATACTAGACAAATAAAGTGAATGCAGGTGTTCCTTGTAACTGTTCAACCAAAAAGATGAAAACCATATAAGAATGGGACTTAATTTGACAAAATAGTGTCAGTTTCAGACTGGGCTTCTATGTAACTGCAATCCTTTAGGAAAACAACTATAATAATCGGAATTAAAATTTTCTTCTGCAAATGCAATATGCTGTGTCTGCTGAATCCAGAGTTTCTATAAATAGTGCATCAAATCCTTCAGCATACTAGCATGGCTCTTAGTGAAGAAAATATCCACAATGCCATGAGAGGTGTGATGGTTGCATTCAGAGTATCAAATCATTCTTAACACAGTCTGGCTACAGCTCAGTGCTTGTGTGACAGGATAGACTTGAGTATGCTCAGCAGCCCAGAGGAGCTCTACAGGCTGGGCTGAATTTCACTCTGTGACAGCTTCCCTGGAACCAGCTCCAGAGGCAGCTAAGGTGAACTGGAGGGTAAATTGAAACCCCTCATTGCACTAGAAACATGTCTGAAGTCCTTGACAGTGTCTCAGGAATATTTTTTGCCATCTCTTTCTTAGATATTGTTATCATTTTTTAGAACTATCCAATCCAATTGCACTTCAAATTAAACCTAAGTTTTGAATGGCAGCAAGAGCCCTCCGGCATTCCTTTTAGACCTTAATTTGGAAAGTCTCAGATGTTGCACACCAGCTTATGACCAAACACATTATTTCAGCTGTTCCTCATGCTATGGGTCACCCCTTTGGCCTAATCAGTCAGATTCTTGCAGAAACATTTTCTGTAGCAGTGCCCCTATGCCTGAGAGCATGAGATGTGACTACAGACCTTTGTGAGCGCTTGATGCAAGAATAAAGAGCCCACCCTCTATTTTACTGCTCCTATACAATGGCTGGTGTTCGTTCTGCTCCTGTGACCACTGCTGCAAAATCTTTTTTTCTTGCTCCCAAATTCTATTCAAACCCCAAAACATGGTCCTGAAGCTTTGGCTCAGTGAGGCTCTATCTGTGTGCAATGACATTCAGTAGGAATTTATCCAAGAGCTCTCCAAAGGGTGGTACAGTCGCACACCATCTGCAGGAAAGCTTTCCCATTCTTGAACTTTCCAAGGCATTTCTTTATTGGACATGAAACCCACATGTTGATGATAAAACTATGAAAAAATCCAAGCTTAGAGGAATTATTTAGCAGTTGAGATTTAAAATTGGGCCAAATCTCCCTTGCTCATATCCATGATCTGTAGGTTTAGCAGGTACTACAGCCAGCTCAAAGAACTCAAAATCAGATGATCTCTTTTCACATTTGTCCCACCTTAACTGAGAAAAAACATATCTCAGTGTTGACTTTGGACTTTCCCCAAACCTCTTCCATACCTAATCCTCTTCAGTCAAAATAGTCTGAATCAGGCAAAGAGATGTGGAAGGAAGTAAAGGTCCCCTTTTATCCAGATTTTCTTTTTCATCTCTGCACATTATTTTGTTAAAGTAGAATAGAGAGAAAGAAAATTTCAAGAAATACAAGAGATGATTCTTTAGAGAGATAGATAGCTTTCCAGAGAAAACGTAGGCATTCTCTTTAATAATATTGTTATCTTCTTACAAGATGTCCCTCATGTAAGAATGAAAACAGATAAGTTGTCAATGTTCCCATGCATTATACCCTCATTTCTCTTTTATAAGTTATTATCCCAAGGCTACAAAATTTCCAGGGATTTTTAGGCAGCTCTGGATATGTGCTCTTAAACAGAAAAAGTCACTCAATGTTTATGATTGCCTCTCCCCCATATTCAAAGTACTAGTAAATACTGTTTTCTTGTGGTTACTCTTAACTAACTGAAGAAAAGCCTGATGAGAATATAAGTGCCTTGACTGCAGCTATGCAGTTTTTTACCTCCTATTTCCCTGGATTCCTGTGGATATCCATTCCTTAACTATCACACATGAAACATCCAGTCATTTCTATGTTCTGACAGGTATTTCTGATCTTAATGGGCAAGACTCAGTGTCACACAGGTCAATACACACAAAAGCAGCCTGGCTATGCCTGGAAACTCACTATATACATGCCTTCTTCAGATACACCCCACTGCAACAGGCACCATTGCAAGGTTTCTATGCCCTGTCCATCAATCTAAACTATTTTGCTGTCTCAGTCATGTTTGCAGCAGACAGATGGTATTATTAAGACATTGCTGTATTTCAGAGGGGACCCCTGCAGAGCTGTCTCAGCAAAGAAGAGCCTGGCTGGCGCAGAGCCCGGGCTCTGCTCGCAGCCCCCCTGGGTGCTCCCTTCTCCAGGGCAGCGCGCCCGCTGCACTTGCTCTGTGAGTAAATCAAGCAAAGCACACGCAGTTCATCAAACCAACTTTTTACAGCTTCAGAAATAATGAAAAGGAAGCATAAATTTAATGCTAGCAGCTGGAAAATAGAGTAGAAACACCATCTTCTGCAGCTAAGTTTCTAGTAACATCACCGGATGTCATGCTCCTGAAAATTATGGGGTTTGGGTCCAGAAAGTGCCTTTCCCTTCATCCCAACACTGCTCAGCCTCCCCAAGTGACTATCACTCTGTTAGAGTTTCTAGATCCTCGGAACAAACCGAGTTAAATAATTGACACTTTCCTTTGTTTGATTCAGCATACAGCTTTTGCCAGTGTTCAGACACTAGAGACCACAAAGCAGCCGCTATAAATTTCCAAAGTGCACTGTGCTGGTTTAGACTTTCCTCTCTGATGCTTTTCCCAGCATTAACTCTGTATCTTCTCAAAATTACACATTGTCAAATTAAGCACAGTTGGTGGCACATTTATTATTGTTGAGTAAAGCCAATGAAAGAACATTCATTTCTTATAGAACAACAAGGATTTTTACAGAATTCCTGTCTTGGTTCCACACTTTAAAAAAAAATTCACTTTTTCTTAATCTCTTAAACTTGGGCTAAGCAGAGTTTTGAGGTTTGCAGAGCTGTTCTCCAGCTGAGTGTTTCCTTTTAGATATGCACACCTCCTTGTTGGACATTCATTATCAAACCTTGTGTTTGCCTTTTATCTACAAGTCCTCTTCAGTGTTCAGCATAAACTACATGGACACCTTGCAGATTGACATTTCTTCATTCATGCTTTACCTTAAACAGCATGCGAAGACATCAAAGAAGAGGAGCCGACTTTGATGTTACAAAATGAAAAACGCCTCATGATTTGCCAAGACCAGGGGAACTTGTAGTTTGCTCTTTTTTTTTTTTTTTTTCCCTTAAAGAAATACTACTGCTTTCCCCATGGATATGTGAAAATCTTTGCCATTTTCACCAAACCTGTGTAAACATTTTGTTCCCAGTAAAAAAACAAACCAGATCTCATTGCAGTCTGTTAAAAATGGGCCCCAGGGCCTAAACTACAGTGGCTTGAACACACCCTTTATTTAAAGAGCTTTTTTGTTTCTCACCTGTGACTTTGCACATTCTGAGTGTCAAGACCCCCAGCATCACCTCACTAATAATGATACTGATAGTGCATGCATCCTGTTTTTCATTCACAGGTCACTGAGAGGGATTTAGAAAAACATGGTCATTCCTATGCTGTAGATAAAGGAATTGTGCAATGAGAGATGTTATTTGGTTTGGCCATGAGAGCAAATAGCCAGCAATAAAACAGAGCTGTCCCAATTCCTTGCAGACACTTGGCTCAGCAGCTCACTCTGATCATGAAATCAAAGGTGATTTCCTCAGCACCATAACAGACACAAAAAGTGCCAATAATCCTGGGAGGAGGCCGGGTGTACCTTGTCAGAAGGTGCCACACAGCAGAAGAGAGGAAAGGCCAGATCTGGTTCAGAACTCACACTCCTGTTGTTTTGAATACTGGGAAGGGACGTTTGCTTTGCGTGTTTTCTTTCATTGTTTGAAGTGAAGAGCTGCCCTGTCCTTATAAGGACAGAAGGAATGTGCATAATTAGTCCAAGGCTAGAGAACAGAGACATTCAAAATGAACATTTGTTATTGATTTCCCAGACTGCAGTGGAACTGAGAAGAATATCATGAGAGGAAAAGATACGTAATTAAATGTGATTTGTTCGAATGCTGCCAAGCTAGGTCATTGCATATGTATCACTTGACTGCACTGCTTCAACATAAAGTGCACATTCTCTCTCCCTGGCACAAAATCCTTTGATTAGCCAGCCTCCCTTCACTGGTGGAAGGGGCCAGCCCTTTTGTTGTTTTGCTGCTGGCAGTGTTGCTTGTGCTATTTCTTTAAGACTCTTCATCAGATGTGGTTTGTCAGGAACATGCCCAGACTGTAAGTCAGAACAGAGCTCATTTTCTTTGATGTGCATTTGTAATGTGCCTGCTCCAAAAGGAGGGGAATGAAAACTTTGGTCACACTGTTAATCTGCAAGAACTACATTTTAAGTAACTGGAGGTGAATGGACTATGCACAAACTGCAGTGTTGGCTACTCCTTTCAAACAGAATTTTACCAATAACTGGTGCGAACACAAGAACATATGTCAAACACTTAACCACAACCAATTTGGGAGGAATGTGTTTAGTCCAGACCTTCTGCTATAGAAAGACCTTCTTTTCAGTTTAGGACCTAATTTTTTCCAAAACAACACAAATAGCTGCATTAACCTCATTTATTGATGTATTGTGCTCAAAACCAGCACAGATATGATCAGTTTGGCTCTTGTCTCTGGTGTTATAGGTTTTGTACTCAAGGCTTTTTTACCCTTGAGCAAGTGTTTTGCATACTAAAAAAATCTGAAAGTGAAAGGGTTACACTTCCTTGAAGGTCCACTTAAATGGCTGTGAGAAGAGAGCCAAAATGGTAATCACATCCCTATGAGATCATATTGAAAGCAGCCATGCCTATTGCATAGAGTCTTCTGATGTTGCAGGGATCTGTAAAACATTTAATCACTGGAGTTTCAATAAGTTGAGATTTGTTGTGAGTACTGTAGAGAGCACTTGTCTCAGATAAAATGCTGCCTGTTAATGCTCTTACAGCTACATGAGCCAGAATGCAATCGAATATCCATGGTGATTTAGCCTTGCACCGTCATCCCAGAGAAGTGGATGCAGGATTTTCACAGCTACATAGCAGTGGATTAATATAACTAT
This sequence comes from Anomalospiza imberbis, assembly GCF_031753505.1. NCBI lineage: Eukaryota > Metazoa > Chordata > Aves > Passeriformes > Viduidae > Anomalospiza > Anomalospiza imberbis. The sequence goes on along the minus strand of NC_089692.1, from coordinate 9,020,671 downwards.
TCATTACAATTCATGGGAGGCCTGATCCAGCTTCTGTCAGTGGAAGGAAAGATTCCATTTGATTTTACTGCGAGTTTGGATGGGATTTTGTGTGTCTAATCCTGTAACTGCCCTGCACTGCCACAGAAGCTTCTCCAGGGCTATTACTCTGCTGCCCATGTGGCACCTCTACAGCTGCTGGTTTGCTCTAACTGCTCAGTGGAGCCCAGGTGATCCTAATTCTGCCAGGCAGCTCAGCATTGCCACAGAGAGGTTTAATAGCTAAACCTTGTCTACCTTGCTTTTATTCATTCAAGCTTGTGAAGTTCTGACTGACCTAAAATGTAAGTTTGGCATAAACCATGTCAATGCCTGTCTCGGAAAGAAATTAATAATGGAGTTTTGAAGATGGCTCTGCAAAAACTCACAGATGAGACTGTGTGTGGGTGAAACCCAAGTAGCTCTACTCAGAACAAGCCTTCTCCTCTGGCCCAAAGTGTGCAGGGAGCCAAGAGACAATCCTCATTAGCCTACCTTCATTAAACTGCCAGCAATCTCTATCTAGTTAAGCTTGCCTGAATAAACCTTTTATTAAGACTATATTTTGAGGAAGCCCTTCTCCACCAATGGCATGGTTTGAAGCTTTGAAAGATGCAGAAACCAAGCTAAAAGTGGGCCCAGGATAAAGAGAAAATCACTCACACAGTGGGTCAATCCAAATGACCCCTTCTGGTTTCTTGCAAAGATCCAAACCTATAAACTGTCAATGCAACTTGAAATATTGAAGAAATCAGAAAGGTAGTTTGTGCCTCTGAAGTGGTTAAAACAAAACAAACCCCTGAGCCCATTTTGTTGTAGAGGTTCTGAGTTTGCTGTCATTACTGAGCAGCAGAATGAGCAAGTTTGTAGGTACCCAGGGTGAAAGATGGTTCAGTATATGGTTCTATTTTGTCCTTTGTGCCTATACAATCCAAACACACATTAGATGAAAAAACTTACCTGGGCTGCTAGAGCCAAACAAATGAAAAGGATGCCTCTGACCAAAGAGCACTGAGTTTTCAGAGACGGCTCCTGAAATATGCCAGGTTTGAGAATGGAAGCCTTAGAGCATCAGTCCTTTCCCCTTGGCTGACAGGGTCTTGCAAAAGAACAGAAGAGGTTTTCCAGCAAATATTTTGAGTGTCAGGGAAAAGAAAACTCGCATGAATTAATGTGGATTTTGAGGAGAATGATATCGCCTAAAAATACCATTGTTAGTACAGGCTTTTTTGACAGACTTGGCAGGTTTCTATAGCACCTTCTGACTATATAAAGTTGTGTGTGTGACTTAATCTTTTTATTTCTGCCTTTTGGAGTTTAGTCTCTGTCACTATTGCCCTCTGAATTCAACTCCTCTGAACCCTCAGTGCTCCTGACACTCATTGTTATTCTGCTCTCTGCTTTCAACAATATTCCAGTGAGATTCCCTCCCTGTCAAAGCACTGACTCAGTCTACCTTAGAAAACTCTAAGGATGTGTTGATCTCTAAGAGACGAGAATATTTCTAGTTTCACTATCATTATTAACTGGCCAAAATGCCAGGATTAAAATGTTTAACAGGAAAAAAAGTGTTCTCAATGTTATTTATATCACTCCCAGCAAAAGAAATTTCACATTTTAGGGTTTTGCTGGGCTTGAAGGTTGAACATTTTTAAGAACTGTTTCTCAGCTTCACATTCACTTCCCATCTGCTTTGCTGCTATTGCCCAGGTCCCACACCATGGCCCCAGTTTCAGGCTGTCTATCAGATGTTGTTGAAAAGAACTGTTTGGAGGCATAAGCCAGGTGAAGTCCTATGTGATCCCTTTGTTTCGAAGGCCAAACATGGAAAAGCACACCATCTATAAGCCATACTTTTGCTCCTTTTTTCGTGAGCCCAAAATAAGGTCTGGTCAAATCATCACAAATATTCTCATTAAGCATTAGCTCATTCTTAAGGAAATAGTTGTCAGTATCAACTGCAAGAAGCCCTGTTTGGTTTTGTAAAAGATGTGTAGCAGCAGACTAGAGATGGGAAGGTAAAGGTAGGTTCTCATGCAGTGTTGTGCCAGTTTAAGATGCCCACATCTACAAACTACACCCTCATCTGTAGCAGCAGCAGTCACTTCTCTACCATTTTTTAATGTGCTCAGGCATCAGGGAAATTCCCCAGGCTGCTAGCGCTTATTTCTAGGCATGGTTTCAGCCAGCCCCAGGACTTAGTGAGCTGCAGCCAGCAGGGACTGCAGCTCCCCCAGGCCAGGCTGCAGCTCCTGCTGCTCCTGCACTCCCTGCAGCCTCCTTGCAGTGCTGCCAGGACCCTCTGACACCCCAGTATCTAACTTGAACATGCTCAGTAGCTCCCCAATAGCAAAAGCAAAGCCTCCCACCTGCTCTGAAATTCCACCCCATACTAGAAGACTGAACCAGCCACAAGCAAAAGTGGAAGTCTAAATACTCTGCAGTCAATAAGAGCAAAAAGAATCACCAGAATCCCAATAGTGAGACCGCCACCCAGCACAAAGGCCTGAGAGCTCTGGAGAAGGCGGGATCACCTGTTTGCTGCGTGCCTCAAGGCAGTCTCTGGTGCTGAGAAGCCTTGGGAAGAAACTTCTCAACACTCAGGAGTTTATCCCATCCCACACACACGTGCAGCACTGGCTGCTGTCAGAACTGTACTGCTATGCTGAAATACCTGCTAGCATTGCCTCTTTTGGTAATATTTGGTAGCACAGATTTGGGACCTTTATGATGTATCACGATCTCTGAAAGTTCCGTAAGTAAACCCTTTCATTGCTAGCATAATGAACCGATCTCCTGTAGCGGTAAACTCGGGAAACTGGTCCATTTCCTCCATGCTGGCACATGCAGTGCTGACACAGCAGTGACCCAAACACTTCTGTGAAATCTTCCAGAAAACAAGGGCTATGTTGTATTTTTCACTTGGCACTACAGTTCTAGGATGTAGTACCACTGTAACGTCAGATTCTCATTTATCTTTCCCCAGTGCATTTCTGCAATTTTGGGAGAAAACCATTTCACCTGTCTTTAAAGACCTAAGAAATGCTACCAGACTTTGAATTATTACACACATCCATCTAAAAATATCATCTACACACTTGTCTCCTTCCCAAAGAGGCTCAGAAGTAGAACTTAGACATGTGAACTCCATCAGCAATAAGCAAATAAGGAAGACGGAAAAAAAAACCAATCTATTGCAAATGGCCAATACAGCAAATAAGAGCTGACATTTATTGCTAATTGAGGTACTACAATATCAAACAAAATTATTAAGGACTTAGCTGAGTCTAACAAAATACATGAGCAATTTAGGCTCTTACTGTAAAAAAAATAGCAATATTTTTATTTGATTCATCCACAGCCCAGCAGCCTTAACAATGTGTTTGTATGCTCCAGGGCCTGACAGCTCACAGGACATCAGGTCTCCTGTGCATGAAGATGTAGCTTTGTTCACCCGCAGTTCCCTCAAGGAGTCAGTTACTCATGGGTTGAAGTTAAAAAAGTTTGGGTTGAGCACTTAGCTCTCAAACACTGAAAAATGGGACTGCTAAAAAATTAAATCAGGAACATCTTGGAAAAAAGGTCACAATAAAGAAAGTGTGTGTATCTTGTCATAACTGGATTGCTAGTGATCAGGCAGGAAGTAGCCAGCAATGAAAAACTCAAGGTTTCAGCTGAGAGATCAAGTCTGGAATTAAAATAGAGCTAAATTTAAACTGCAGAGTTCACTGGATGCTATACATGACTAAAAGAATGTCTGTCCTATGCTTTGAATCGAAGCAGCTTAGCAAGGCAAACTTAAAGATGATTATTATACTTAGAAAAAAGAGCATCTCTCCACATTGAGCATTTTCACCCTTCAGTCCCTAGCTGAGCATCATTAAAAGAAAACAATTCAAACCTGTCATGGCGCCTCAAGCTTTACAATTTATAATCTACTGCAAAACCACACTTGAGCCAAGCCTTTCTTGGAACTTGCTAGAGCAGCTGATGGGATTACTGCCCCAAAGTGTCCCTTCTGCCTCCTGCTGGAGAGTAAGAGACTTTGAAACATCACTAATTCATTTTCCACATGGAAGATGATTTTCAGATTAACTTTTCTCTTCATGTTTATCCTTAAGGTAGTTTTCCACCCAGAACTCTGAGAAAAAAAAGCGGGGTAGGAGGGTGTGGGGGGGTGTGGTGAATTCTGGCTCATATGCAGTCTACATCAAAAGTTACCAGGGCAACAAACCAGTTAGGAAGCCAAGCTGACAGACCTAACCAAGAGTCTGCAGGGCCCCCTGAAGGAAAAAAAGAGATGACTGAAAGACATCAGAGGAGGGAAAATAAAAAATTAAAGTCCATCCTGTTGTGCTAAGCTGGTCAGACCATGCCCACTTCATCCTATTTAGGGTGAAACTGTCTAATATTATACTTGACTGGGAAAAAAATATATAAAGCAAGAAACTTAATTCGAAAGTCCTGAGCATTTTTCACACTTTTCCCCTGGCCCTCGGTGCTGCTGAGGGCCCCCTTGCAGGCAGGGGCAGGCCCAGGCACTCTGGGTGCAGGGATGGCTGCCCCGAGCCCGGGCTGGGAGCGATCCCTCGGAGCCACCGCCAGCGACAAATCAAGCGGTGATTTTCATCAAAGTGATACAAACAGAGCTGATCAAAACAAGCAGAAAGCACTGTTCTGTTTGGTCTGTACACTTTGTACGCTGCCACTTGGGAACCTAATTAGTCCACATGCTTCATGTTTCTATCTTTAGTCTGATGGCATACAGCTGTTCTTTTCAGCATCGCTGCCTACTGCCCTTTCCCTGCTGCTGGGGTACGCTCCGAAGTACAAAGGGCGGGACTGCGACTGCCTCGAGTTTCATCCTCTGCCAGCCCTTGCTGATTGCCTAAAACAAAACATTCTAGCCCAAATCATGAGGTAAATTGTTTCATTACCTCATGGGAGTTTTCCCACATGGCCAGGGATGGGGAGGAATCCCACAGTCTCAGGGTGCTGATCCCATCACAGGGCTACCCTTCAGAGCCAAAATGCTAAAAAAACAACAAAAACAAACAAAAAAAATTAAAACAAAACAAACAAACAAACAAAACCAAAACAAAACAAAAAAAACCCACCAAATAAACCTTTTCAGGGCAATCTTACCTGCAGGGGTGAGGGGGAAGCATTTTTGAGTCGTTGTCAGCATGAAGTGAGGGGACAGAGCTGGTTCTGGCAGAAGAACGAGCCCTGGACATCAAGTATGAAGGGATATAGATTATTTCAGGATATCAAGACCTGGCACTTTTCCAACAGCCTACCATGGTACACAGTCATCAAGATTGTGCAAAGATTTAGGAATAAAAAACCACTTCAGGACTGAGGTTATGGTGATCCATTCATACTAAAATGCAGGAAAAAAATATCTACTGATGATGCCCAGCTGGCCAATGAAGCCAAAACTGGGGAAAGACTCAGGAATGAGGCATGAGCTCCCACTCCTGGTTGCCTCTGTGTTCAGCATCAGGTTAAGCCTCAGCCCTCCTCTTTACAGCACAGGAAGGAGGACAAAGCTGGCTCTATAGCCCTAGTCTGCCCAGGGAGGAAGGGAATGCCCCTATGCACTACATCTAATAAATGAAGGTCTTCAAAATCCCTTGGCTGATGTCATTTCTTGCACAGGGTGTCACAGCCTTGGCCTTTCAGCTGGGACATTCATATCTCCCAACTGGAATGCAGCTGGCATCCCCAAGCCTGGCTGTAACCTCCCAGCTCAGAGAGCAACTAATTTTTCTGAGCAGTTAAGAAGTTACACATTCATCTACTCCCAGGGTTTAACCATATCAGTATCCTCCACCTCCTGCCTCCCTCCATTAGTTTTTGTCTCTTGTAATCATTTTTTCTCATATTCTAGAAATCCCTGCTTTGCTACCTTGACAGCGATGTTAATGTCAGGTGCAGCACATCATGCCACACTCATGAGTTTTACATTCCTATGACATGCCAGACTTTGATACAATTACAGCTTGGCTATATATCTTAATTTATGTTACAATATTGCTGCAAAAGTACCAGAGACAAATGTTTAATTCACAGAAACTCAGTTTCAAACTACAGTCCCTGAATGCAAACAGCAGACTTCAATATTTCTTCATCAATTTCTTAGTTCATAAAAATCAATTTTTGTAGAGTTTTTACACTATACATAAAAGACTGTGGCATCAATTAGCCTTAATTCTTTTTTTTTTTTCTTTTTTGGAAACCTCTTTGTAGGAAAATCTCATATTTCAGCAATTTGCATTATCCACACAATCTGCTTTGAAGTTCTAAGTTATGGTAAGAAAAGGATCCACTTATCTGCACATAAAAAATGTTCAAAGCTTATAAATTCCCTGAAACAGATGTACATTATCATTGGATTTGCCTTTCTCTCTTTGCTGTTGCATGGCTAATAGAGTTTCATGTGCCCCCTCACATCCTCCCCATTTAGCATCTTTTCTCTACAGAAGCATGCACCCTACTGTGCCAATCCACACTTCAAAGATTTCTGTCTATCTATTAGAAACAAAGCACAAAGTGAGAACATATGGCCCCTTTTAAATTTCCCACATTTAAGTCAATATCGTTTCTTTTCTCCTTTGGCAAAGAAACATAATAAGGTTTATCTTCTCCCTTCCTAAATCTGCTGGCTCTCTCAAACTGCTTGTGCCAATTCAGCAGTTACTTTGCAGTATCAGACTTGGCAGCACATATGAAAACAAAATCTCTAATTTTTAAATTGCTTTTATTTCTTCAGATCAAGAAGATGCATTTAAATGATGAAAAAGGACAAAATGTAACTGCACACTTTCAGATAAGTGGATTTTAAACCCATGAAAGGGCACAACAGAAAGTCAACAGCAAAAATTGTCTTGTTCAAGTTCTTTTCATGGTGACATCTTTCTAAACTGACTAAAAGGATGGAAGAGTATTCTGGAATCTAAGGCCTTACTGCACCTGCTTGTCACACGTGCCAGAGCCTCCAGAGAAACACAGTTCTGGGGCTGAGGGGGTGATCAAACACTGAGACAGTGACACCCCTCTAGAGGACAAGGAACAGTCACTGGTCTCAGTGGCTTTGGCTCCTCAGTTTTCCCTGTTGGTGTCACAGACATAGTGAACACCTCTTGTGTGCCAGGAAGAAGAAATTTTGGAGCATTCCTTTGGAGTGGCTCCACCTTCACATCCTTGGGGAGATGAGTAAGAGGGCACGCAGGACGCTCACGGTGAGATCTGCTGTGCAGTGGATTTCCTTTGCAGTTGCAGGCTACAGGAGCAATATCCAAAGGAACACAGGTTCCAAGTAAAACAAACTTTGTTACCAATTGTTAGAAAGATCAGCAGACACATAATATCCTGTGAATGCTGAATTCCTGATTCAGTTACAGCAAAAGGGGCTGCAGAAGTGATGTTTTTAGTAGAGAAAGGAATTAGTCTTGCCCTGCTCCTGAAAACACAATGACTTGCTCTTTTAATTCACAGTTCCCAGCTAAAATGACTCTGTGTTTCAGGCTTGTAAGATATCAAGATTGCAATCTTTAAATTAATTTATTTCAGCATCCATTTATTAGACCAGGAAAGTTCCAATAAAAACCTGTCCCTGACCAGTGCAAGCTCTGAGTGTTCCAGGGCCCTGATTACATGAGAACATAAATTGAAGGACTTCTGTTGATCTAGTAAAGCTGCACAGAATTTTTGGTGAAACCTATGGAAATCACATGCTCAGAGCCATTGATGATTGTGGCCCTAGCAGATAGCACACTCAAACAGCAAGTTGTGATTATAGACATCAAAAGTAAAAAATATTCCCTGAAAAGTCTATAAAAAGACTGGAGGAATGTGAGGCCCACAGTGCTGCCTTATTGCTTCCCTTCATACTTTTGCACTTACTGGAAACTCTGAGCCTCTCTAATTGGGCTTTTCCTCCCCTCCACTCCTCACAGGGTGAGAGGGTTAATTGCTTTGGACTGAAACATTACAGTTTTTGTACTCCTGCTTCCTACTGGCACCTTGAGCATGCAGAGATGCTGTGCACACACCATACAGGAGCCCCCAGCACTAGAAGCAGGGATGAGAACAGCTCCAGACCTCCCAGCCATGGGATGAGAACAGCTCCAGACCTCCCAGCCATGGGATAAGAACAGCTCCAGACCCCCCAGCCGTGGGTATCTATAGAGCTCCATATCTATGGCTTTGAAAATCAGCACTGGCCAAGTGAGACCTTAATGCTAATTGCCGTAGCATTTCACTGTTTATCTTAGTCGAACTAGCATTACCAGTCATGGTTGTTAACAACCTCAAGTGGCACTTTATTCATCTATCAACAGCCTTACCCTGTGAACAAGCAAGCAAAGAACTATAAACACCCACTCCAAAGTCACTCTGTAGGTTTAAGCTGAAGCCCACAGAAAAAAGGCTATTCACAGATCATCAGAGAGCAGACAAAATACAACCTCCAAACCAATGTTTTAATCTACAAAGTTTTATTTGCCTTTTTAAACTTGTAAACCATAAAAAGAGCTTATCAAATATCTGAAATTAGTACAAGAGAAAATGACTAATCATAGCAAACTGCATTTGTAAGGTCCAAATTCCAAGACATGCATGGGGCTCTTCTGCTTCCATTTATGAAGCTGAAAACAAATTTGGCCCAGTTTATTAGATGTTTTATTAGAAAATTCACAAAGCCTCAGCATGCTATACTTGGTGAATAGAACAAAATGGGAAGGATTAAATGCAAGAATAAGCACTCAGCACCAGAAGGATCTGAACCCCATATCTTCATCCACAAAATACACCAAAGGAGTACATACATCCCTTAGCTGGTAGCAAATAGAGGCAGCTTTGTCTCTATGGACTAGGCACTCAAAAGAAGACACACACCCCACCTCACAGACATGTCCTAAAAACCAGAAAGCACAATGCACATCATTACCAGTATGCCTGCTATTGTTAATGTTTGCCCATGGCCAAATTTATGAAGCTCCTTTACATTATGTCTTCAACATCCTTAAAAATCTTCTGGAACTTTCGACTCTCAGACCCCAGAACACCAGCCTGATGAGACAACCAACAGACCCAGTCTGTCATTCCTTGTGGTATAAAGATCATCCTGTGTCAGTAGATTTCACAGGCATAGTTAGTGCTTAGTGTTTAGAAAAATCAGGAGATACTGAAACTTTGGGTAACATTTGACCAATTTTTGTGTGTTTGTAATCAGAGAGCAAGAACTGATGTTACTATTCAAAATGTGTTCTAAGGAATATTCAAAACATCTGCAGAAACACCTCTGCTTCTAAAAACATTTTCCTCAGCTTGGACAGGGACTCAGGAAAACAGGGATCCTTCCTTATTCTGCCACAGCCCCAGTGATTATCTGCATCCTTCCTGCCTTGTGCCTCCCCCTGCACACTGGAGATTCACTCTTTAAGAAAATCTTTCAAGTTTTCCCAGTGAAAAGCATTCTACAAGCTACTGTTGCTGTTTTATGAGCAAAAACTGTACCATAGGAGATTCATAAAAGTAACAGGAATAAAACTTCTCCATACAGGATTTTCCTGCCTCTGGTGTGTCTCTCCCAGCCCCTCTGATGGACAGTTCTGTGCTGTCCCTACACTTCTCAAATTTTTCCATCTTTCCCTTGCCAGTCTTTATTCACAGCTCTAACCCTCACAGTAATCTGCCTGAATAGTCTTTAAATCCTGCTAGTTTAAAACAAAGAAACTAGAAGACTTCATCCATGTGTCTCCTATCATTTCAGCTCATTTAGGATTGAATTATCTAGAAAAGTATAGAAACACAAAAGTAAATTAAAGCATCATTGAAAACCTCATTATTTAATAACTACAATCCAAGCTTCAAATAAGATGTATTTCAATGTATATTGAATAATTTCAATATAATTTATTTTTCCCTGTTCCTTTTAGACCATTTTAAGCACATTTTAAATGTGCACAGACAACAAAAAAAAATCCAAAAACAGACTCTTCTAAATCAAATCAACTCAACATCTTTTCAAATATGCAAACAAAATACATTATTATGTCATAAATAGAGGCTGGTTTTGCTTTTAAGTGCGTCAGGAAAGATATCTTCTTCCAGAAGCTATTTAGAAAACACATTAAGTTCAATTTTTAGTTTATGGATTTTCAAACATGTTTCTGCTGGTATATTAAAAAAAAAAAAGCCAAAACCAAAGTCTGACAATTAATAGGATGCTGAATAAGACTTGGTTCCCAGCAAAGCCATGAATAAGTCATGTTTGAAACTGTATTTTCAGATCTTGATGAATTGCATCAAGGTAATTAAAGGTGAGACTTGATTAGCTGACATGTTTCCAAACATGAACATTCTTGCCTGTACTCCAGGCAAAAATTATGGTGAATGTTTTTGCAAATTTTCTAGCATGATGTATTTTTCTCAAGTATAATCTAGGCCCAAAGGGGCCCAACTTTCCTGTTAATTGGAATACAAATGAAATCTGTCATTCAGTAATTGAGGTACACGATGACATATGGAGAACAGTATGCATTCATCAGAGCTCTGTGTTTGTCTGGCAACTTGAGAACTGTTGAGCACACACAGTGCTCATCCCTTTAGAAAAAAATCACCTCTGTCAGAATCCATCTTGTTCCACTCACTAACTTCTGCCAGAGGACACACTCACACACACACATATATATACATACATACACACATACACACACACACCTTTAAAAGTACTTCTCCAGCTAAACATTGCTGTTCTATGCTCACGATGACTAGAGTAGAAAGACTATAACAGAGGTCATATATTTTGTGATACATTTGGGGCTGGTCTGCCAATATGCCAGGAGAATCTGTACCTCATCATCCAAGGGCAGAACTGGGTTTCCATTTCTAACAATGACTAAATGATATGTGGCTGTTTCAAAGACATTTGGAAGTACCTTGAGGGCCTCCAATGACATCAGTGTAAAGAGTATTTGCTGCTAATCTTAATTAATTTACCAGCTTGATCTCCTACAGCAAACTTCCATTTACTATTAGAAAACCCGTCAGCAGTAAGATGCAGAAAAAATAAATACTGAAGTTACTGGCTGAACATTATGTAGACTTCAAACCCACCTTCCTGGAATGAAATTATAGGCACCCTGCAGCCAGTGGGAACCTGGCAGCCTTGCCAGAGATTTCACTGGGACAGAGATTTTACTTCACAGCCTTAGCTCAGGTTAATTTCTATTGTGGTCATGAAGTTGCAAGAAGATCTTAGCAACCCTTCTTTTCAAAACACTGCCCTCCCCAGAATTGCAGCTGGAAGAGATGAGCAAAATTTTTCAATTGAGTTTTTTCAGCAAATAGTGTAAACTTCAAGATTGACTTAATTTTGCTGAACTGCCTTGTGTAAAAACAGAAGAAGGAAGTGAGAAGTCTGGAGTTTTAATCTGAAATTACTTAATGCCACTCCATTTTACTTTTCAATATTAACAATATACTCAACTCTGGTATGTTTTTCTTTGGAAGTAAATGTTTTGTTCAACCAGAAACTAAACTCTTTCGAATTTTGATTCAGCTATGGTTTTGAACAACTTAAACCAATATTTTTATTTTTTTTAAGGAAACGTTTTCAGAATTAATAGCAAGATGAAGTATCAGTTACTCAACACAGGTCCAACAGCAGGGGAGAAGAAATTTAACTTTGAAACTTGATATTTTAAATATTAGACCAAAGCATACCCAGCCCATACGTAATTTCCTGATCCTGTTCCCAAAAATGTTAATGCAAGCTCTTTCATCGGTGGGATCTGCAAGCACTGACAGCAATTGCAATAGGCCCCTGAAATCCACAACAAGAAGAAAGAAATATACTTTCTGAACTAGTAAAACTTTAATTAACAGGGGGTTCTCTTGGCACAGTTTTTGCTGTTAAATAAATAAAGCATTTAGTCAAAACCATCTATATTTACTATACAAAATACTGAAAAGCAAACATATTTAAAAGATACGGAAATTTAAGGTTCTGTGAAAAGAAACTGTGCTACATGTTATTCACACTTATAATGCACATAACACAATTGCAACACAGTATTTAGATACTGTATATTCATACATGGCTGGTGTAAAGTTTTCATAAGGGGATGCCATGTTATTAAAATGCATTTGTGTTTCACAGACTCTGAGCAAGGCAGAATTTGTCTTTTGAATGTCCAAATATAATAAACCAAAACAAACCAATGCCAGGCAGTAACAAATGGTCAGTCGTGTTCCACGTCAGAGTCCACTTGGCACAGCCTGCACTGCACACTTCTCAGTCAGATGGGATTTTGGTAGGGGTGCTGTTTTCTTTTCCAGCAAAATACCTTTGGGTGAAGGAGCAGTTTTACCCCTTTGCTGCCCTTTCGTAGAAAACCCCACAATTCTGAAAGCACTCAAGTTTGCCACAATGTTTTCTGGTTTTCAGTAACAATCTGCATTTAAAAAAATTGACGAAGAACAATTTCCACCTCTCAGTCTTTGTGGCATATGCTCTACTGAAAAGAGAACAGCTTTAATTACTTCTTCAAAACAAATAGCATGGCATCCCTTCTTAGATGGAATGTACACTGTGTGTTTGCATGCGGTATAATGTAAGTCACTTGAATACATCAGACTTTTTTAACACTATAATATAAATAAGCTTATTCCTTCTACTAGACATATAAATGCCTTTTTTTTTTCTTTTTGCAGTCCATAATTATATATACATTGAAAAAGAATGATAAACAAGCAGCAAAAAAGGCTTAGACTAGAACAACTCAGTGGTAACTAACCAAATTCGTGGCCTTTTCATATTTTCAACACAGAAAATTCTGCATATAAATATTTTTGGACTTTAGGAATTTTAAAATAAACAGAACAGTATAGTTGTCACACAGATCAAACACATCTTAAAAACATTTTGTTAGATTTTACAGAACACGCTGTTGACAGCTAAAAAAAGTAAAATAAAATAAACCAGATTTTTTAAAGGGGACAATAAGTCTAAACATCTGCTGATCCAGGGAGACAGGAGACGGAGCTAATTACCATGAAGCAGTGATTCCATTCCAATCCACGAGAAGGCAAGGCTTCCCACTGTTCTTTACAAGGTGATGTCTCTGTGTTCTTTGAATGGACAACATCCCCCTAAACCTGATCAGCAGTAAGGTAAGACCCCATTTTGGACTGAACAAAACTGTAGTCAGAAAACAAAAAATACCCCAATCATAAAGGGCTTATAACAACGTCAGATAGTTACATTTTACAATATATACTATTGACAAAATACCACAACATTAAAAATAATTAAAACCAAAAGCAAATACATTTATAGAACAATTATGTCTTTATGTAGGAGTTCTCTGCTTTAATGTTCCAAAAGAAATGTAGGTGTTTTCCAGTCACTTTCTACCTGCAAAATGGTGATATGTACAAAACCCAACTGAACTTATTTTAAATCTAGGCTCCCCAGAAAGCAAAACATCAATGCACTGATCCTTTCCTTTTTTTTTTTTTTTCCACTTTTCCAAATTTCTTTTGTCCTTCAAATTTCTCAGCAACCATTAAGGTCTTGTGAGTGTGGGCTGATTCTCCTTCATGGAATGGAAGCCCTTTGATATGGAAAAAAAAGAAGAATCCAGGAAGATTGTGAATGATATTTTTTATACACATCTCTAAAATGGGAGAAGCACAAATTGATAGGTGCTTGGGAAATTCAGACTGGAGGCACCAAGAAAATGCCATGGCATATGTTTCTAAAAGTCACTGTTGTGGAAAAAACAAATATAATGTAAATATTCAAACCACAGATTTCTAAAACACAACAAAATGTACCTGAGAGTGTGCATATTTATATATATATATTTATATTTTATATTTTATATATATTTGCCAACATTTAAAGTGAGAAAGTATATTTTCCTCAATTCTTTCTCAAAACAAAGAACTGTGGATTTAAACAAAACAACCCCCCGCCCCCCAATCAAGCCCTCTCCTTCTCAAACCTCCATGAATGAAATTTATGGCCCAAGCACTAAAGTCTAGTGCTGCTTTGGAAAACCCCATTTCACATCCTTCTCTTTTCAAATACTACCCCAAACAGAGTGGAGAATAAGCAAGAGAAAAACCAAAAATAAAAGAAGTATATTTAAATATTACCCAGTATATAACAGACTGTACTTGTGTCAATGAAGAATCTCCAAGAAAATAAAGTGTAAGTCATACAAATGTAGCCCTGTTGACAAGTTTAGCTAATATTTCCTTGTAATTAAGATGATTTGAAAGCATGTGAACACAAACAGGCTACACGAACACAGTATATTAAAATTCCCCCCTGTAGCACATTACAATCAATAAAAAGAAAATAAAATCTGAATAATACTAGAGGTAGCAGCTGTTTGTATTTTCCATTATCTGAGTATCTCTGGAGTCCAACCCTTCGAACATTGCTCCCCTGATGAAAGGCTTGTGTGCGATCAGCCGACGTACAGCAGAGTGGAAAGCTAGATGTCTGCAAGAGTGTTTGAAGTATCTTTCCGAGTACAGTGGAAGTAGTACTTGTACAGAAGTGCGTTGACGACCTGTATTAAATCACAGCTCAAAAAGCTATGGCTGTTTGCTGTTTTACAAGCCATTAAAAAAAAAAAAATCCACAAGGTGTTTGAGTAAGCTATGCTGTTCCACAACATATAAATAGGGTGAGTTTCAAGAGTTCCATATAACCTCTAAAATATATGCTAGCTGAATATTAATGGAGTAATTTTAATATTAATCATAGTAACACCTTAGTTCTGGTATCACAAGAATGCATTTCCTTCATTTGGGATGATTCTTGGAGGATGTTGGTGGGATCTCTTCTATGTCTGGTAGAAGTGGTGGTAGTGGTGGTGGTGCTCATGATGGTGGTGGTGCTCATGTCTTTGTATCATTTGTCCCACTTGGCCTTCATATAAAATGACTGTGGGCAGGTCTCTCACATGTTCCTTTTCCACAGCTGTCCCCGAAGACTGGAAGGTTTTGCACATTTGGTGATTCTCCTTTGCCCTCTGCTTATGCTTCTTGTGGATCTGTTGGGATTGCAAGGGAAGGTACGGGAGGTTCTGGCCCACCCGTGCACTTGGGGAAGCCATGGGCAAGGGCACCCCTTGGAAAGGTTTATTTCTAACTGCCCTTCCAGGATGCACAGGGGCGACATTTTTGCCCTGGGCTTTAGGAGACCTCACAAAGTGCTTGTTGGAGTCCTGGTTCCAGAGCCTCTGCTGGATTTCTGCAATCTTGGCATATGAACTTTCAGCCAGATTGATGTGGTTTGGATCCACCACTTGAGATTTCCTATGGTGAGCATGGAAGGTCTCAGGCTCATGAGAACGGGATCTAGTTTGATTCACAATTCTGCCTGGTGGGTCATGTTTTTGAGCTGCTGGAGGAGATCCTAGGAAATAACAAGCTGAGTTAGTCATCTAGTATTTCAAAGTTTTAATTAGTAGCAAGCAGTTGGCAGGGATAGCATTATCGGCAGAACACATTTTTCCTAAGGAAGTGAATGCAATTATAGCTGTCTAGTTTAATTACATTTAATAATTCTGGCCAGTAAATAATACACAAATATGAATACCTATCTAGAGAAGACTGAACATATGTGTGTGTGTGTGTGTGTATAAATATGTTACCAACTCTTGGTGATCAAATTAACTGTGAGGGGAATAGTAAAACCCTGGCAGAGGGCAGGGAAATGAAGGAAATCCAAATCTCTTTGATGTGGGGACTAGAGCCAAAATTCCAGGTACAAACACACATTCTCCTATTTTTGGGTCAGTAGTGACTATAAAATATGTGCTGGTCTCATCTTGGGAACCAGCTCCAACATCCAAAAGTCAATCCTTACCTCACCCGTAGACTAAACTTAATAATTTAGGTGTAAAGATTGTTCTCCTAAGCTCAGCTCCAAATTTAGCTACACAAACAAGTACATCAAAGCAGCCTTGCAGCACATTAGCCACTCTGTTATGATACCACCTTCACCAGTAATTATCTTGCAGTATTCACAGTCCTATTCCTGAGTCACTACAGACAAATCACACAGCTTCACAATTCACTGTCCCTGACATGGAACATGCAACTGAAGAAATAAAAGATTATGAGGTTACAACATAAATTACCTGGCCCAAACTTTGATGTGTAGTTTTCTATTCCTGCAAGATCCAAATAGTGGTTTCTCCTTTCAATGTTCTCATCAACACAATGACGATAGCACCCACTTTGCTCTGGATTGCTCTCACTCTGGTGGTATCTGTCAGCAGGAAGCAAAATTACAATTCAGCAGAACTTCTTTAAAGTTCTTATCACCATCTGCCAACCAACAACTAATGGACCCTTTGAAGTGACAGGAACTGCTCACAAAGAAACAACAAACGCTTGAAACTGTGGATGACCAGACTTGCTATGATGATAGGTCTAAACTGACTGTTCTTTTCCCTCATATAAATCAACCCTGATGTTGCAAAGCAAAGGAGGCTTTCAAATTGCATCACACGTGCAAAAGCAAATAAAACCACTCCTAGCATTTATTACTTTCTGTCTTAGGGCCAAATCATTCAACTGATTCTCCAATTTGGACATGCTAAAGAAAATCTGCTGTTTGATTCATGACCATTCCCACTGCTGTGAGGAAGTGCTGGGGTAATCCAGATCAATGTCCATGTGCTCTTGCTTCAGAAAGACAGGCAGCAGCACAGGTGCAGTAACTAGAGAGAGCCTGGGAAGAGAAGGTGTTGGTAGGACACACAGAGGTAACTGCTGCTTTCCAAAATATAATTAATAAGGTCAGATCAGACGCTGGCTTTAGAATCCCAACTCCTTTTCCTGCTCAGCTTTGCAATTTTATTTATAGCAGAACTATTTCCTGAGAATGAATATCTGAAATACCATTCATTTATGAGGTAGAAAAAAATCAGGCAGAAGTTTACAGTATTGTAGCCCACAATGCCAAACGATTTTATTCAGCAATTTAAATGGGAAGTCTGCAAATATGAACAATATTTTCAATATAACAAACAGTATCAGCAGAAACCCCTTGATTAAGATGCTGCTTGTCATTCAGACAATTCAGTCTCCAAGACCACGAGATTGGCTTTGCTATTTCTCTGTGCAAGTGCACTGACGTCAGCCTAACACCAGAATTTGGCCTAGTATCCTACACCAGCTGCTAAGTATGAGCTCTGTATGGTGCCCAGTACTCTGCTTTTAGTCTATTAACACATTTCTAAGTTTCCAGAGGCTGCTGATCCCCTGAGCCTTGGCACAAATGGCTTTCCTGGTCTAGCTCGTACTGTTCAGGGACATTACAGAACTGAGGCCCCTCGTGTCTCTGTCAGACACAGGTCTGCAGTGTGTTTTATCAAAGTCACAAGACCTGACCTAACTGGAAGATCATTTTTGCTCTACTTTGATAGAGTGTCCTGAACATAGGAGAGAATGCCTGGAAAGCAGGTAAGGTTTAAAGATTCTGAGTCAGCTTTGAACTCCAGAAGTGACATGGGCTACTCTTTACTGCATCAGACACAACTTTACAGGTTGTTACACTTTAGCATGTCAACATAAAAGATCTCTGGGGCTAGAACTTGCCTAACTGCAGTTGCCAGGCATGAATCACCTACAGAAACCATTGGGACTTGAACACATGTGCTGAAGACAATTCACAGTTAACCCAGAAAAAACACCACTGAGTTTGATCCAACACAATTAAGCAACACTGTATACAGCACTGTCTCTTGGAAATGAAGCTTGCAGGGAACCTGTTATTTTGTTACTGTTATAAATTAAATCTCTCATCAAGACAGAGAAAAAAAAATTATGCCAGTACTGCCACAGCCCTACATTTTAATAACTTTCTTGGATGCAAGATGACATTCACAATATTAATGCAAATATACACAGTGAAGCAATTATACACTGATGAGAGATGTGCTCCACTGTCAAAGGGAACTTCAAGTACTTCTGAGAACTGCAGTGTCTGGCATCCAGGCCCACAGTGCTGTCCTGCAAACACATGGGAGGACTTGGGCAGGCATCAACCATGCATCGAGGACTGTGTAAAAATAGCATTGTTATTGGGCCTGGGCTTGGTATGGTTCTGGTTTTAATAAAAAATGGCATCTGCTGGAGTGTTTGTGGAGTGTATGGAAGTCCTTTCTAAAATTCCCACGCTGATGTGTCATCCTGATGGCACGAAGCACACAACAACACAGCAGGAAAGGGGAATAGAGCACAGGGCAGAAAACACAGGGACATCCCCTGAGAGCCTCACTCACTGAGAAGACAAGAGTTTAAGTCAGCCAGGGAGAATCAGGCTATCTAGCCATGAATCTAGCTACTTATCTTGATACTCATATTAGCCCTACAGGTGAAAACTCCTGCCTGTAGCTTCCAGGCAAGTGAAAAATCCAACCCATCTATCTCCCAACCTTCAGGATAAAAACATTTCTATCCATTTATCTTGAATATTAATCACATCTTGCCTAGAACTCTTAAGTGAATGAACATGTGAAATGCATGCACTTCCCACAAGTTGTCATTGCTGCTTTCAAAGGGGAAGCAACTGCATTGGTATTGTGAGGTTCTGATCTGAGCCTCAGCAGCTTTCCTCAGGGTTGTCAGCTTGGTCAGAGTGAACAAACATCCCTGAAACACACACAGTGTGAACAGCACACTCTTCATTCTGTCTACATTTCGTGGGATGTAACAAAACCTGGCAGCTGCTGACCATTGTCTGATGCTGATCTACTCAGCTCAAGACACAGAGCTGCTCTGTGAGGAAGCCTCTCACCAAAGGAATGAGAAGGACAAACATTTTGTCCCAACATTTGATGCTTCCATGACTGTGGATTTAATTGGAAGTGCCTACTGTTCATAAAAACACTACATTTGCAAAGCCAGGACTTTAAAGTGGATGAGAAGGGGACTTCAAACTGAAAGGGGATTTTTGCACTAGATTATCAAACAAAACCAATCTACTGAATTCACACAGGGCAAAACTTTGCTAATGGGCAGAGGGAATCTGCACACCACATCTAGGCCAGCAAGTAAAACCACAGAGTATTCTTCAGTTCATAGAAGATTCTGTACAGAGTTGCTGACACAAGATTAATAGTAGTTTTATTCTTCTTTTAATCTGAAATTTGATTGTACTGGGATTTGCTGACTGGGATAATTCACTAGCATTTTTTCTCCATCCAAAAAAGGGAGGTACTGTTCTCTTGTCAGTTTCAATAAGACTGAATGTTCCTTCTCCTGATAAATTTGCTATGTATCCAGACAAATATCCCCAAATCTAAGGAATGCCAAAAGTTTGGGTTTTTTTTCTTTTTTAAATTTGCAGCTGAAGAAACAAACATAACTAATGAGTCAATGTCATTACTGCAACATTTCAGCACACACTTCCCTCTGCCTTATGAGCAGTTTGTTATGAAACATAAAATCCTAAAATATATCAAAGATACACCAAGATGACCTGTTAGCACTCTGCTCAGGCTATGAGTTAGTAACCAAGTTAGTCCATGCAAAGCTTGGCACTATTTGAGTTGATGAGTGAAAAAGATGGGCTGGAAGGACAGAGAAAGGCAGGAGATGGCTGCTAAGGAGTGGAAAGGGTTTTAGGACACTTTTAGCCAAAAGGTTGTGCTATTAACCTCACTTATTTGCAGATGGCATCTAAAAAGACAATTCACATCCTCCAAAGAGCCCATAGAAAAAGAAAATTCCAGGATTTTATTTTCTTTTTTTGTTTTGTTTTAATATAAGTATCCAGCTATGGAATCTGCTCTTAAGTCCACAATGAAAACTCCTGTAATTCCTCTATTTTAAAATAATTTAAAAAAAGCAACCAAAAACAAGCAAGCAAGGACTCAATGGCTGAGGTTTCCTCAGAGGTATGCAATGCCTGTCAGGGGCCAGGATTCATTCCCCTTACCTGAGGGAAGCCCTCTGCTTCTTCTCAGAGCTTCTTGCTTCTTCATTAGCTTTGTTTTCAGCTCTGTGCCTGGCACTCTGCAAATCTGCCAGGATAAAGTACATTATTGTCACATTGCTGTCCTTGCTGATCAGCACAACCAACATTCTGCACTGCAAGCACATCTGTTTGTGTCAGTAGATGAGGATGTGATCTATCATTTCATGTCACCTTCTCAGTCCTGCTTTTGCCCAGAGCAAAAAATCTGCCCAAAGGACAGATTTTATTCAGAGGTAAGCTGGACTGCAGGATCTCAGGCGGGGGGAGGTTGACCCTGCACTCCATGTGGAGCCACATTCACACTGACAGGCTCAGTGCTGGCAATCCAGTGCTGTCCTAATGCACCACACAGCTCCCCAGCAGGGAGAATTTGCTTGTGTCTGCTCTTGAGGGAGTGATTGTTTTATTAAAATTGAGGTGACCAGGCTCTCCTTTTAGATCTGATGCCTACATTTTTTACTGAAGTACTATTTTAAATACTTTTAATTGTTTCAATTTAGTACTACTCTACCTACTGAAATAATTATGCTGATACAATTATTATTACAGTGGAGATAACTTGGGTGAGCCATCACGGTACAAGCATTTTTATCATGGCAGACTCTGCCAGCACAGAAAATGTACAATTTTTATGCACAGATTATTTGAGTTTACTTATGCTTAATTGTTTATTTCTACCCAGCAGCACTGGTAGCTGTGCACCGGCAAGAAACATTTTATACCCCTACACCTCCTTCCACACAAACCAAGTGCTGAAATATGAGCAGAGATAAAGTGGTGCAAGTCAAGAAGGCCTTAGATCTGCCTTGCAGTGCACAAAGACAATTACACTACATATGGGTTACTGCTTCTCCCAAAAGAAGCAATCCATCAGAAGGGGGAACCCTTGTTTGCTAATGAGACACTGAAAGAAGGACAGGTAATTTTACAGTCAAGATCATAAAGCAGGCTTGTGAGGTTTAAAAACCCACATAATTATTTGCCTTTAAGTACATATGTATCTGTATTAACAAAGTATAGAGATAGATTTTCAAGGGACTCTGGAAGTTTTTGCATTTTTCCCAATGTCGGATTGCACATCCTTACCAGCATGATTTAACAAGATACTCTTTTTCTTCTGGCTGCTATCTGGTGCCACAGTAAGTTTCACTCTCAGAGTTTTGCTGGAACTAGGAGAATGGTTTACTGATGCATCAACTACCTCATAGATGGTATGAAGCAAGCTGGTAATGTCCTGGAGTTGGATTGAAACACAAAAGAACACAGCACTGTGAAAATGGCATGAAACCCACAGCTCCAATGCTTACAATTATTTTGGATTTGGCACTACTAAATGTTGAAGTATCCTCAGAAGTCTTCATCAAATGGGTTTATGAACTGGGACAAAGCAGATCAAAACAGTAACAACAGCACAAGATCTGCAGGTTTCCCAATCTCTGAATCAGCAAAACAGTGTTCTGCCTTCTCTTTCCTTTGATTTACACAGAACCCAGGGATAATCATTCATACTCCACTAAAAATTGAGTTCACATGGCCAAAACAAATACACCAATTGAAGAAAATCTTGGACATTACAGTCTTCCTATTGGTTTGATTTTGTTTTTTTCTTTTTTTTTTTTCCACCTTGGCACAGTTAAATGGTTGATTATCTAGAGGAAAATCAGTAAGAAAAGTGGCAGAACTGTAAATCTCAGGTTTGGAAAGAAATTATGTCTGTCTGAATGTCACCCTACCAACTGTGTTTTGGGGTTTAGCTTATTTTGCAAAATTCAACCAGTTTTAAACACACATTTTGAACAGCAAATATTATCCAGTCAGGCCTATTACAGAACCTTCTTCACAGATCTCTTTGAAGGCAATGGATGTGAACAGGGGCTTACACACCTGGCAATATTGGAAAGAACACCAGCCAATTTTAACAAGCCAATGGTTTTAAACAGGAGAAACACTGTTTAGTAGCTGGTGATGCTCAAAGGTCTCCCAAATTGATTTAATCCAGCCAGGCTCAAACAGGGTACTACCTTAAATTGCCAGGATGAAAAGGGGATCTCTTGGCTCACTGCTTTTCCTCAAAGGGATTTTACCCAAACTGGTCTTGGGCACCAACCTAAGGCCAAAGCATTCTGATCATTGCAGGCTATAAAGAGCCCATTGAATGCATATCTGAGAACTTCCCCATGCTGGTCTTCCTTTTCCTTGATCTATCCTCCTACCTAAGCTCTTTCCAGATGCCTGCAAGCACAAAGGAAATGCCTAAATCATCTTTTGTTAAGTGTAACTGGATCTGAGGATTAAGAGTCAGGTCTATAAAAACTCAAAACCTCTATAACTTTTCCTTTGCTCAGGAGTCACACCTGTAACATGGGTAGCTCAAAGTTTAGTATGCCCTAATGGAGCCCCCCACCACTTCAGAAGTCAATATACCACACAGTCCTCATTATGGAACCAGCTTTTAAGATGACACAGAAATAATAATTTCTACTTACATAGAATTTAGGGAAATATTCACCTTATGGCCAGGACCAATGATATTACAGTAGATGATTTTCCAGCTCAATAGGAAGAATGAATAACTAAATCCTAAGGGGTCCAGGCTTTGTCTTAACATGTAACCTCTCTAACTTTTCTGCACTCTGGAGAATTTCTCCAGACCTGTAAGTTCAAGACAATATAGTCATAAAAAGAGAGCAGAATATGTTTTTTTTCTCTCACAGCTGCAAGAGTTTATATGGGCTGTTATCAGTAGCTGCTTTCGACGCTCTTGATAATCACTGTCTAATGCTTGAGAGCGGGACAGAATGCTCTGTGTCAATCTGGAGGACACCTCCCAGCTCTTCAACACATCTCCATTCCACCCTAATTTGAAACCTAGACAGACCTCTAAATGTGGCCAGACAGAGCCAAATCCAACAGCCAGCTTGAAGGGCTGAATTTTTATTTTATCTAAGAGGAAAAACCCAGGCAAGCACGTAAACAGACAAACAAGCTATATCTGCTGTGTTATACACCCTCCATAAGTCATGTTCCAGGAGCATTGTACCATAATCCCACACTTTGATAAACCTTCTCCTTCAGCAAAATACTTAAGCACAGTATTTACTCTTAACTGGGCTCCATACACTCAGCACGTGGGTGAATGGGGCTTTTCCCATGCATTCCTGGACAAGTGTTGGTTAGCCAACATGTCATCTTTCCACACAAGGCTGCTATCAAGAGGTTATAATCAACTCTTTCATTCATAATAATCTTCCCT
This sequence comes from Anomalospiza imberbis, assembly GCF_031753505.1. Taxonomy (NCBI): domain Eukaryota; kingdom Metazoa; phylum Chordata; class Aves; order Passeriformes; family Viduidae; genus Anomalospiza; species Anomalospiza imberbis. Next base: position 8,997,380 of record NC_089692.1, on the reverse strand, counting down.
TCTTCCATTTTTCAGCTATGCCAGATATTTGTAAAGCCAGATGTTTGTACATCTAGTCTATTTCAGCTTTAATAACCAAAGACAAAAAATCCCCCACTGTCCTTTTCCATGATTTTTTTCAGGGCTGAGGTCTAACTTGCTTACTGGCTGACAATCTGCCCCTTGTGTTCTGTGAGGGTCTTTCTCAACAAGCTGGTTGACTCAGCAGTTTAAAAAGTACTCCCAAAGGCTGTCAGGGAAGGCAAAACATGGCATTTGTGTGACACATACTTGGCAAATCACAAATATGTGCACACGCGCATCACATCAAGACAAGTTGCATGTCTCAGCCAAACGAGCCCAACTTAACCCAAATTAATGTCCAGGCTGTGAAAAGACTGCACACAGGACTCAGCACCTGTGTGGACTTACACACTGCTGCCTTTGCATTTTGTTATGTGTTTAACGTGCAGCTCTGACGTGCTCTGCATTCTGGCACTGCAGGAACGTGGTGGTCACACTGGATGCGTCCCAAGATCGAGGTTAGGGACAGCCATGAGCAACCACGCAGTGCTTATGCTGATCTTCTAAATACTGACAACAGCATTTTAATTACAGGATTCCTTTACTTGTGGTCCTAATTTGGGGTTGGGAATTTCAGCAAATTGACAGTTCTGATTTGGTCAAACAAGGCTGCTTGGGTTATTCTGTGTCATGTACCACTTGAGCTTTAGGCTCCTGTTGCTTGACAATTATTACTTCACAGTTATAACACATGAATTTCCGAGGCACTGATCTACTGAGAATGGTCTTTGTCAATAAAATTTGAACTGTGACTATAATTCCTTTCTCACAGCCCTGTTTTGGCAGCTAATATGATAATGGTTTCTTGTCAAATCGCTAGCAATAGACGATTAATATATATGTTACACACTGTATTTTATAGTTACATGTATATTTACCCCCAAAGTATTTTCATCTTCCAGTAGCCTGCCAGCAGACTTGTTTCCCTTGAAAGCTGTCCCACAGAACATTATCTGTATTTAAATTTGTTTAAGAACTGCCTAAATCCATTGAGACAGCTTTACCCTCTACACACCAGCTTGCGCATTTCACCATCCTCAAGAAATTTAGCATCAAAGATCAAGAATAAAACCTAGTTAGTTGTTCCTCTTGTCTCATAGATAAACCAGCATGACTCAGAGCCCACCTACCAAAGAATCAAACTTTTATGCACAATGAATTATGTGTTGTACAAATCATGGGATTTTGTAACTGTTTTGCTTTAGACTGCTTGGCCCTTCCCCCACAAAAAGTGGATTTTTAGACTACTATATTAAATGGGTAAAAAGAAACAAGAATGAACAAAAATATTTCTTTCCTTCACACCAAATGGATTATATTTAGAGGGGAAGTATTCTGCATGACTCTAACTTCTGAGGGGCTTCTGGTATGCAGAATTTCTGCTGGGATCTCTAGGTTAATCAAGTACAAAAACTGAAACTAGGATATTTTTCCACAGAGAGGAAAACAAATGCCCCTTGAGTAGTATCCAAACAGAGACATTTATAACATTCAGAGAAACCAATGGGTCTGAAAAAAGAGCAATGGCACTGAAGTATTCCTCATTCCTTACCAAATGTATGTGAGACTGAGAAAGTCCCTATTCCAAGTATTATTTTCTGTTTTTAAGGAATAATAGTAGTAGAGATATGACCTTATTTTTCCCATATTAGCATATATTATCATCACAAGACTAGTTAGCAAATTAGAGATCTTAGTAGAAGACACTAATAGATTTTTTCCATTAGAATTAATTTAACAGAATTACTTATTTGTACCCAAATAAAACCCAACCAACAAACAACCCCCCAAAAAAACCCTAAACCCCAAAAAACCCAGCCTCCCCTCAGAAAAAAAACTAAATACCAAACAAATAAAAAACCCCAGAGAACACCCCCAAAAACAAAGAGTTTAATAAAACAGAAAGGTTCAGTTTGAGACTTTGTAGCTTGCCTGAGAGAGAATTCTTTGATTCCCCTTAAAACCAAGAGAGAAAGTTATATTTTTTCTTAATATTTCTATCTGACATGAAGCCATCATTTCTAATGACTGAAATGATGGCCACAGATACAAACAGGCACTGCTCCTCTATCCATTGGTTTCATTGTTCTTTTTTTATCCTGAGTTAGCACAAACACCATGAAAACCAACAAATTTCAAGATAAGGGTCAGCTGATAAATGGTTGCCCCAAAAAAGCCAATATCCTTCCCCAAGTCAATGACTTGGTGCTGAGCTCTGAATGCAGGTATAACCTCAAACATCAGAGTATAGGAATAAAAGAATCTAAAAAGGGAAAGAACAAGTCACAAAGGAAACATAAGAGGAAAAATACAATATTTAATGTAAGATACAAAGAACAATTTTAGCATTAAAAATGCATGAAGAGAAACATCAATATCAGTTCATTACTTTTCCCTTGGAAAAAGATAAATACAAATGTCTCATTTGTACTTTGTTTGTAGTCTGATTTCTATATACAGCAGGATGTTTTTATTGCAACATCAGCTCTGTTTGATCACATACATTTTTGAATCATTCTTATTTGGAACGCAAAAGGAACTTCACTTGCTATCTGCTCAAAAGCTGCTCTAGAAGATTTTTTTTTTTTTTTTTGTCCTGACAAGCAACTTCCTTGTGTGCTTATTCCTGTGCAGCCTCTCAACAAAGAAACTCAATTTTACAAGGAAGAACTGGTTGCAAAAAAAAAAAAAAAGCCTAGTGTTTATGAAGCATAATTACATTCAGAGAGCTCAATATAAAACCTCACAGATCAAAACACATTAGTTCAATTACCCAAGTTTCAAGTCCGATTACAAATATTCATGTGAAGATAATTACAGCGCAGCTGTCAGTTCTAAAAAGGCCTGCAGTACATAATGAATTGTCCTCTTATGGCTTATGGAATGAAGGGAAGTGTTATTAGCCAAGTTTTGTAATATACATATTACAGCAGGAAAAGTTATCTCTTACTAAACCTAAAAGGACTGAGAACTGGTCATCTTTATGACAGAAAAAGCAGAAGTTTAATAACATACAGTAATGTTAATTTATAATTTGCCATCCCAATAATTATGCTTTCATAACGGGTCTATCTCTTCAAGAAGCATGACTAGATGTGAATTTCTAATTAGAAGGACTATAGAATAAGTCATACAGACTCCAGGAGGGAATCAAAGCAGAATTAAGTTCTGAAGCCATTGTTAGATCCAGGAGAAATTTCACTAAAATGGAATTTGAATGCTCTAGCAGTGATCTGTCATTCTGCAGAACCCAAGGGAAGTTGTATCGACTAAATACACACCTTATTTACAATTTTTATACATTTGAATGAAAAAGCCATTCATTCTATCAGTAAAATTGCTCTCCACCTATGTGTGTCTTACAAACTGAATTTAACACTGGATTCATTTGGAAACTCTCTGGACATGAGGTACAATGTTTTAAACACAATGATTTGGAATCAAATGAAATGGATGTGGGTGGGCAAGTCACTTCTTTTCCACTGTCTCACTTTTACAACGTGGTGAAAAGCAAGAATAATGCTACTGACTTCCTTTTGCAAAGCACCTCCAGGTCTATAGGTAAAAAAACTAACTGAAAAAATCTCTCTGTTAAAACCAGATATAAATCCAGGAGACATTAAAGGGAAATTTTCCAAGAAGGAGAAAAGGTCCATATTAAGCTTTTCTCACCAGAACACTGGACCTTTGTTAAGAAAAGCTGACTGGTTCTGAATGCATTTTCATCAGCTCACTGAAGGGTACTGGTACAGATCTGCCTCTTCCTCAGACTGCCCATTTTGTCCCTGCTCCAGCAATGTACTTCACATACTTTTAACTGAAAACATGCCTCTTATTAATTTTAATTGAAACTACTCAAATGTTTAATGTTCCCCCTCTTAAGTCATTTGCTGGAACAGGAGCAGAGCTGCTTAGCAAAGGACAGTATCAGGCACACTATGTCCGCCCATCTCCCAGGGGCCAAAAGAACAAGAAATTCTATATCACAATAAGAGACTAAAATTCCTCTTTTGTGGCCAGGATTATCTATGAGCTGCTATTGTTGGTCATTCTTACTCAAAAAAAACCCTCATAAATTGCACCTGGATTCAACAGAAGACAACCAAGAAGATGGCTTATACAAATGGCCCTGGAACAGTGTGCAAAAGAAGTGTGTGACATAAAGGGGAAGATTTGAAATGGTGCACACTACTTGTTTCTATCTTTGGTCACATGTGAAGAGCTGAAAATTATCAACCTATTTGGTCCCCTGGTTGAAAGAATTTTTTTTGGCACAGGTTCAAGCCTGAATGTAGCAACCTCCAGACCTCAGAGCAGTATAATATTCAATCCCTGCACAGATTTGGTTTCAGTTAAGCTGTAGCCTGCTCTTGTCACAGGGAGAGATAAAATTTGGCTGTAACGTATTCTCAAAGTACAGTCAAATTAAGCTCTGGTGCACCACATAATCACAAGTAATTATTGTATACATACTTGAAAGCATATTCTCGTTATGTTCAGCACATGGAACCCCCACTGACATTAAGAGGAATTCCATGCCTGAATGTAAAAGATACTCATGTGTGTGGGTTTGGGTTTTGTGTGTTTTTTTCCCTATTTTTTGAGAGTCACAATAATCTTGTAATGAAGACTTCGCCTTGGGTCTTGAAAGACCTGGGTTCAATATGCCACTAGGTTCTTGTGAGACTTCAAGAAAGTTATTTCATTTTTCTAGTCTCTGTTCCACAAAGATTAACAAATACAATACTATTTCCTCACCTCACCCATACTTCTTGCCCTCTCTATCTCATCTTCCTATTTGGAACTCTGGACTCAGCCTGCAACTTTTCATCTGCTCGTTCTTGTGCATGAGGGGCACAGATTTCACTTGTCTATTCAAAGCACTATCAGAGTAGAGACAATAAAAATAGCCTTGTAATGATGTTCAAATACATGTTAAAAACCCTGAACAATCACCATATCTGGCAATGTCAAAAGAAACTTGCTTCAGACTTTTTGGTGTCTAAGGCCACTACACTTTCAGTATTTGCCCTATTGCTTTCAAACAGTTTTTAGTAATTGTTACAGGCAGTAGCATCAGATCTAAGAAAGAAAAAAGCCTTTGATGTTCAGTTGATTATTAAAGGCATGGGAGCCAGTAAACACACATAAAAATCAATGACAGCACACGGCATAAATCTCAAGTGAAAGACATTCTTCTAGAAGAAATATTATTAAATTTGGGCAGAAATAGCTCTCAAAATGGACTATATCCTAATCTATACATCCACTTATTTGGCTTGAAGACATCCTGATAATAAAAAATACACACAGGTATGCTTTAACAGCCATTCTTTATGGTCCTCCAGAGAACATCATCAGTGTTATTTGCACTTGGAGGGAAAAGGCAGAGATCAGCCCAATATTCATAAAAACAATAGAAGAGTATAGTTAGTACTGTTGGAAAGAATGTCAGCAAGCAACCTTGGTATTTGGTTAGCTTAACTCTGAAAAGCAGGAGAGAAGCCAGAACAATATACATTTGCGGGGGTTTATTTTGACAATGTGTTTAGCTGTTCAGTTGTTTCAGATATTTTTCCTCCTCAAATGCTAGTACTATTTTTTAAAGGCTAATCTCAGGTATTAAACAACAACCAGCTTAAAAAATGGTATAGCAGATCTGAAAACAGCAAACTACTGGTGGGATTGTTTCTAGGAGGGAAGGGTCCATGGAAACTGCTGTTTAAATTTGCAGGACACCTCTACTTCATAGCAGAAAAAATGTTCCTGTTATAAAACACTTCTCTCGTTAGCAAGCGCTGCACATAAAGGGGCAGCTGTACTTTGCTTACCTCACGTGTGACTCTTCCGTTGTTATCAAAGTCATACAGTGTGAAGGTCCATTCTTGCCTGTTATCTTCCTCTACAGACACATCACATTGCAATTCCTAAGAAACATGCAAAGAGCAGCTGATTACCTAAAGCAAAAGGCCTGTTTGCAGAGGAGACTCTCTGTAGGAGGCTGCTTGCTTTCTTCCTTCCTCCCTCCCTTGTGGGAGGAAGCTCTCAGGGTATGTCCCAGAGAGGCCTCTGTCCACCACAACAAAGAGGTCCCATCATAATCACACAACACTCCTAACTCCCAGGGAATTCACAACTTGCTTTCTACTACATTGTAGAAACCAGGAAAAGGTACAAGAAGACTATTCCCTGAAGCTCTTGAAACATGGTAAGATTCCCCACTAAAACGTGAGAAGGAAAACTATGCTTAACTCAGGCAGAGGAAGACAACAGAAGCAGACTGACAGAGCAAGGTGGCAAACCACAGGACCAGGAGTAAGGATCAATGCAGTGTGGACACAGATCCCCACCAGAGAGACCTGTCCTCAACACAGGTACTGGACGGGCCAAGGCTGTCAGAGTCAGTGCAGTACAACATCACGCCACTGAAGCTCCCGAAACAGAGGCTGCCTTGGAACTGGCAAGAACAACCTGGGAGTAGTGCCTGCTCCTTGTTTTAACTATGCTTCTGTTAGTGAGACTCTGATCTGTGGAAAGCCTGAAAAAAACCAATTTGTTAAAGGGGAAAAAAAATCCCCAAACCAAAACCAACAACAAAGGATGCACTTTGACTGACTCCAGTCACCTGGGTGCAAATCATTTGCTGTCTCTCAAGGCCTGTGCAATCAGAATTATCCAGAGCCACAAAAAGGCAAAACAGAGAAGTTACAGAGCAATTCAAATGAAAGTCACTGTATGCAAGTAAAATAAGCAACCCCAAATAGCTTTAGCATGATAGACCTCAAAACACCTGGTTGATCTTCCGACTTGAAACCGATTCCCTGCAGCAGTTAGGGTACCCGTCCCCTGCCGAGTTCAAAGGCAGCCTCCTCTCAGTTGTAACAAGCCCGGCTGAGAGCTGCCAAGTGCCCCACACTCCACTGTGGAAACACAGTTTCGTATTACATAAACATTCCTGGCACCTTTAAAAGCCAAATCACTTTCACCTCAGGTTTAGACCTCTTGTCGCAGCACTTGAGTTTTGGATTCTTTTATACCTTTGAAGCATTTACCAGTCTCTTAGCTCCCAGCTAACATTGCTGGAAAACTTTCATTTGCAGAACAAGGGAAAAAAATATCAATACTTGGTTTCTTGCCACATATTAATACTTCCCTGTTCCACATTGCCTAACATAACATCTTTATGTGAGGATGTGCTCTGCTTAGTTAAGAGCCATGGAAACCTTCCGTGCATTAGTCACGGTGCCTAGAACCAAGTGCTAACCTTTATGGCATGCCAAGAACTACTTGGGAACAAGCACAGACTTTGCTGGTACAGTGGAGTTCCAGCTACTCTGGCACCAACCATGCTGACAGGTGTCCTCCAATGTTCAAATGTCAAGGCACTGTTAATTGCAATTTATCACGCCTTTCCTGTCTGCAAATGTCTGCTACTCGAGGTAGAATATAAAATAGGCCTAGAAAAAAGAGCTATAGCTGTGGGATAAAAAAAAAAAAAAAAAGGATAAAAGAGAAGTCACCTCCCCAGAAGGCACAAAAGCAACACCTGAACTACCCAAGGGAAATCTACCTCCCCCTAATCTGCTTTAAAACAATAAAATATAAAATTTTACCAGACTGAGAAAGAAAAGAACACCCCAGCCATGCTGCAAGGTGCCTGAATGGTCTTTGAAACATCAACTGAAGAAACACAAGCTCATTACTTTGAGAGGCTGACAGAACCGAAAGGCTGGAGTGTAGAGATGAATATTTGTGCTGTTTTTTACTGGTGCCAGAATATCTTCCTCCTCACCAAGACAGACAACCCACTAGCTGTGTGACTGCATGTTTCCATACTCGTATTTATGAAAACACTTCCTACAGAAACAAAATCTGCCAACTGCACACAATGTCTGACAGTTATATGATGTTATACAGATGCAAGTCTACAAGGAAATGGCCCACAGGACTCATGATCCTCCTCCTGCCATGTGATCAGACGGATTTCCCATGTAGCAGGTCAGGGTTATTTCTCTTTGGAGACCTGGGCACTGAAGATCAATCACTGCAGAAGCTTTCACAGGCATCTTTTACATTAGGAAGATTTAACCAAGTGCAATAGTCCATGAAAGTCAATCTAAAGATTTAATAATATGGGTAGCTGGCCTAATAAATAAAGGGTTAAACTGAAAGCTTCTTCTTACTATGCATTTCAGATCCTGCAGAGAAATAATCATCATTTGATTCTCTCCAAACCTGGAAATAAGTGTCACTAATCACTTCATATGGAGCACTGACAGCAAGGCACTGATTTGTGCCAGTTCTGCTGCCTCCTGTACCCACTACAAACATTGGGAGCAATAAACATGCATCAGATGACACTATTTGGTCCACAGGTTATTTTTCTACCATAATTATGTCAGTACAGTGAAACTTTAAAATACAAAGGACTTACTTCAAATTTCAGCTGCTTCTTGGAACTTGTGCGTGTGTCACTTTCTTTTTCAGCTTTCTTTTCATCTCCACTGCAAACTCCATCTGTCTTCTCTGGAGGCAAAGCCACTGCGAAAAGCATATTTAAGAAAAAATGCTTATAAGGAAATGTCAAAGCAGTCTCATATTTGCAAATCTGTCTTTATATTTAGGGTGAAATTGATATCAGCAAACTTGTATGAGAGGATCATTATACTTGATTTGCTTTTGTGTTCACTACACATCTGGGATAATTTCAGCAGACAATCTACCAACAGTTTTTGGTACACAGCCTCTCCTACAAACATCACTAGAGTCACAGGAAGTTCAAACACAGTATTATGAGAATATAAAATTGCAGAACTGTTACTGCAAATAAGGTGAATAATTTGCAAAATAGTGAAAGTTTCTGACATATTGCAAAAATCCATCACATTCACCAAGAGCGAGTGAAGTAATGAAGCTGAAATAAAGCCCTCATTCTGTTCCAGTTTCATTCTTCAAACACACACAAAGCTCAGTACCTTCCAAGAAGGCAAGACTACCTGCCAAAAAGGTTAAGCTGCATTTTTTTAATGCATGAAATAGCATATTTCACTCAAGTTTCAAGTTAAAACATCAGGCACTTGCATAAATCAATAGCACTCATAAAGAGCATCAATATTGATACCTATCACAACATAACATATATCAGATATATAACAGAAAGATATATGCTTCTCATGTGGATTAAAAGACAAATGCCTAGAACTTAATAGTTGTTCCTTTGGCTTCTGCAGGGGCATTCAGCCTTGAACATGATGAAACCCTATCTGAAGAAAACGAATTCTATCTTCATTAGCATTATGAAAATATACACAAACTTTTTAACCCTACTCTCAGACTTTTAGATGTGATTTTTTACACATCCACACACCTCTGCCAATGTTATGCCCACACTCCACAACATATAGCAGCAATCCTTCCAACTCCCCAAACCCCAACAATGTTGCAAAAACACAGGTCCTAAAGTCAGCCTTTTCTTCTCTTGCACTGCAGCATTTGCATCTACCCAAAGCCTTTATCCTAATGCTATGTTAGGAACTGTTTCTTGGGGATGCCTTTGGCAATAGAATCACATTAAGGGCCAGTTCAATCAAGTCAGATTCCTTACAAAAAAGGTGACATGATGAACCCCTCCAGTTCAGGGTGACCCATTTCAGACTGGGTTTACTGGCTCGCCTGGTGTTCCACACTGCTGAGCTGCCTCCCAACCATTCCTCCAGGAAAGCAAGTCACTAACATGCCAAAAGTTAAGATACTCCATTAGCCATTTTCCAGCACTTTCTTTCATGTTTAAAATAGAAAAATTAGCTTCAAGAAACCAACCAACAACACCAACAAAAAACCAAAAACAAATCACCAAAACACAAACCAAACTAAAACTCTTACAACTCCCATTACCATAGTTTCATACTCTCAGAAATTCCAGAAGATTTTTGCCCCAACATTCACACTGTCACACTGCACTACATTTGTTTGTTTTTTAAGATTATTGTATTACTTTTGTTTGTCTGTTTTCAAAACTGTGGTATGCTATATAAGATGGATGTACAGTAAAGAAAAGGGAATAAATCTGAAATACTGACCTTGGGAATTTCCTGTCTTTGATACTTACTGGTGGTTTTGAGGTTATACTAACACCAGCTTCCCAATACACACATGTAATTTGCATTACACCAATTCGATGATGTTTATTGTACACATGTTGATATACTTTGAATTCTACTCCAAGTCATGTTAGGACTCCTTACACCAAACATACACTAAGTAGGAAGGTCAGAGAAAGGAAGACAAAGCTGCTTCACATCAGTTTCTTCCCTGATTCTTTTAAGCTGGTGTTACTGGATGAGCAGGGCCTGTTTCTTAGGAGGCTTTTGTATAGTGTTTATCACAGGTAAAACATGTATTAAAATAAATATTGTTTCCAATACATAACTTTGAAGTATATCTCACAAAGTGCTGTTTGCTTTATACTTACTTTGCCCTTCGAATACAACTCCACATTCCTAGAAGTTCAAAGCTAAGGTGACAAAAAGACCCCCATACAACAAAAGACAACATTTGTTTGTCTACTTCAGTCAAGCTTTGTTGCTTCATTCTAAAATCAACAAGAAATGAAAAGGTAACCTGGGCCTACATAACAAGGACAGTTACACTGACAGTGGTTCTTCAAAGCTATTGGACATACCCCTGGATTTTCAGTGCCTCATCTGCACCAGCGACTGGTTCTTCACAAGCACAGTTATAACCTGATAAAAACTTCTGTAAAAGAGGCTTTTGCAATCCCTCCCAGTCTTGCTCTAAGTAATGTGAAATAAATGAAATCTGGGTTGGTATGACCCCTAGCTTCCTTGGGACAGTGAACAGCCATTTGGAAAAAAAATATCCACTCCTGTTATCACACATTCTTTTAAATGTTTAAAAGTACACGATGGCCAAAATACTTCTACAGTTGTCTTATACCTGTTGAGGGTCAGCATCCCAAATGACAATGGCATGGCAGACTGCATTAGGCATAGCACTGAGGCAGATCCTGCAGGAAGTGGCTATTCCCTGCCACAGTGCCCTTTGTTGGGTTTTCTGTCAAAACAAAGTGTCTTACAGAGCCTTCCCTCCTTTCCACCACCATGCTCCTGCACGGTGCTGAAAGCCACTGGCATTAGCACAGAGCACCAGAGCCCAGCAGGTGCTTCAGAGAGGAACAGCAGAGTTACCTTCTGCTGCCAGGAGCAGCCCTTCCCCTGGTGGGGTTAACGACCTTTCTGGATGCACAGTTTGTGTGTTCAGATAGGAAGCGTTCACTTTAATGTATAATTTATGTAACAGAGGGAAAAATGTGCACTGACAAATTAGTCTTCTCAAAAAACAAGGGTTCAACTATTGGAGAAGGAGGGAATACATCTTGCAGTACACTCCTTGGGAGAGTTTAAATACTGTATGCCAGAAATTATCCTCTTTGAGCTCCATTGACCTTTGATCTGAAGAACTTATTGGCCTTGCTGCTCCAGGGAATTATCCTTTGAAATCAGTTACTCATTTTGGAGCTCAAATGAAATGGGGAAATCTGGTGATCTCATCCTGATGTCAAGCTTCGTTCAGCAAAGAAAAATGAAATCTAACTGAGGAAACTTTAAAGGACAATATGGAGATACTAAAATAGTATTTACAAGAGATCAAATAATGTGTTTGTGCATATATTCCCACATGCCTCATCCAAACTCAATGAACATTTAAAAATACATACTGTTTTGTCTGAGAAGAAAAGGAGAAGTGTTTGGTCTCTTGCTGCTATACTTAGTTTTGACTATTGACACATGCTCAATTTCATGAGGGATACAAACACATGCAGAGCCTACTTATAAATAAAATGAGAATGTCTGCTTGGGACAGTTAAAACTGGCAGCCTGTAAACAGAGATCCACCAGTGAGCCGCATGCCGAGGTTTCAGATATATTCACAATGTGAACTTCCTTTCAGCTCTGCCAATGATATTAAACCAGACCAGACAAGATAGCTATCTCAAAAGACTGGGGAGAATTAATAGACTTGTGTTTCCAAAGTCTAGGCCATCAGAATTAGGTCTGCATACAATACATCATCTGTGCAAAAATACTTACTTACCTCCCTGCTCAGATAACATGTCCTGAAAAAAGAACGTGCTACAAAGACAAATGCACAGAGAAACATACCCTTGTTGTGGGAATCCACAACTGGAGGGGAAAAAAAACTATATGTATTGCTTCTCATGGGAATAACTATATGCTCTCAAAAACAATGTTCCTTAACAATGTTTCATGAATTGAAATATTGCATATGTTTTCTTTATTATGTTCTTTTCTTGTTCATTATTAATGGTCTTGTATTCACTTCTATAACCTTAAGACATTATTAAAATGGGTCTGGACAATATTTGAAATTGGAAAGACAATAAAGGAAAAATATTAACTTGGAAAAATTGTGAAATACCATTCTTTCACGAAAAACAAACCGACTGGCTTAAGTGTATTAGCAGATGTTTCTCTCTACAATTGTTAATTACTACCACCCAATTGCTCATAATTGAAGTGGGGGAGGAAAAGAGTAAGAGAATGAGCACCAGTTTAAAGATATTAAGACTCATCCCAGAAGAATTAAGCCTTTTTTTCAGGGTTTAGGTTTTGGGTTTTTTTGGTTTTTTTGGTTTTTTTTTTTTTTTTCATTCCTAAGGAAAGGGGGTAATAATTCAAAATGCTGTTTAGGAATCAACAAAATATCCCAGAAGCGAGGTAGACCAATTGCTGTGCTCTGTGTATCGAATGAAGTTAGAATAGTAAACTTCAGGCAGAAAAATATCTTTCTCTTGCCTCTATCCTGGATCTGACAATAAGGGAGAAAAAAAGAAAACACCAAAATAGAGCTGCACTCAGGTGGAAAAGTGAGTGTTTAAACTTTCACCCTCACTCAGGTGGCATGTCATCCCACGTTTCCCAAAGGCTCTTTCCAGCAAAGGACCATGCACTTTGTCAAACGATCTGCCTTCTCAAATAAGGACAGCTTCACTCTAGTTTTCAACCATACTTTGCATTTTAGTCAGCTGGATTAACAGGATTTTGAGGCCAGAACCAAAGGGTGCAACTCAGATCAATGTCCAAGTCTGGGCTAGCAGCTCCAAATTTTGCACAGCAGTTAGAAGAACTCAGGCTAAATAGACAAACAACTTCAGAACCTCTTTGGAAGGACAGCCATTCCAAAAGGTACGTTTTGTTGCATCACCTTAATCCAAAAAGCAGAACTATGGGAGAAGCCGTGCAATTCCACAGTGGTGAATTATGACTGGACGTTACCAGTGATGTCTTAACCCTATCATAATGTCAGGGTCATTACTGAGAAAACCAGAGTAAAGGTAAAATTGGAGAATTGACAAAATGCCACCTATGAAAGTCAGCACTGGCCACACATGAAACCAAACCTTTGAAGTGTAATATTATTAGCCCTCCTCTCATTTTGGATAGAGTAGATTACACATCAGTTCCTTAAAACCAGAAGCAAAGGGACAGAATTATCTGTATGTGGGGAAAAGAACAACAAACCACACACTAGAACCTGAGACGTGTTGGGGAGTAAGATAAAAGCAAAATTTTAAAATTACCTATTAAGACAAGGAGGGGAAGTCATAAGCACTTCTGTAACAGTCAAACTGAACTTCGGCAGCAGTTTTTGACTGGTGGGATTGAGCATCCAAGAGCTGGCCAAGCTCAGTAGTGAAATTCCTATGGACATCAACAGGGTCAGGGTTTCCCCTCCAATTTACAGACCTAGCAGATGCAGCAGGACTTAGAGACTATGAGAACCAAAGGGATAGAAAAAGAATTCATTTCATTGTTTTATCTGAGGTCTCCGATGTCTGAGTTATCGGGTTCTGCCAACATTTTTCTCATTGCAAACATAATAAACATTCATTCATAACTGACATTCCTTACTGACTGCGCAACAACCAGAGCAATAACAACCATGTTTGAAAGTCTAAATTGAGGAGAAGTCCTTTAATTAACAATTACATTCACATTCAGATTTCACTTTTAAGTTCTGCTGGAGGCCATGGTTTAGGAAACATCACCCCCATTAAGCACACTTTATTTTATTCCACTGATTTGATCGAAATCTCCCTGATGGAGATAACTTTGCTTGAGCAAAGGCCCTCTTCTCCAGTGGCAAATGAACACAGGGAGAACGGGATCAGGGAGGAACATTCCTGTTCCACAGCCACCAGAACAAGCACATAGAAAAACAGGCTCGTCCTGGGTCAGTGCCAGAAGCACGTATTTAGCTTTCCCTGACTGAAAGATGAAGCTGATGAATTAGACACACCCTTCAAAACAACAAAGATCAAGCTGCCTTCTCTGAAACTTACTGTAGGAAAATTATTTGTCCATTTTACGTCCAGTGCAACAAGTCAAAACCAATTCAGAGGAAGCTGTACTAGCAGTGCCTCCTACCAATCTGGGATGGGTATTTCACATGAAAATATGGAGAGAAGCCATGTTCTATTTCATGGTTTCTTGTTGACAGTCAGAACACAATTAAAGGCTCAACTGCAAACCATAGAGGAAAAGAAGAGTCCCAATGTCACAAGACCTACTGCCAGCACCTGACCAGGGGGAGACAGAGCACAGGGGTAGTGACTCAGACCTTGTGACAGCTTGCAAAAAGAAGAAAAAAAGAAAACCCAAACAAACCAAACCAAATACCAACAAAAATAGACAACCAAAATATGTTTTAAATATTCAGGCATGGTTCTAACTGACAAGACACTAGTAGGATAGTAAGGAATGGCTAAACTGAAATTCACTCAAAAATTCAGAGAACAGTTTCTCTCCTCAATAAAATGTAATCAAACTCACAGGTCTGTGCAACACCACCTCCCTTAAAGGTTCAATTCCTTTTGCCAATCCCCATAGTTTGACATTTCTATGTAGAAGTATTTCCAAACTTTCATGCAGATTCACAGGTTTCTGTCTAGGTCTGGCTTTTTTGGTTTGGTGTTTTGGGTTGGTTTCTTTTTTAGCTATTATGCTGGGGAAAGGGGGGGTGGATTTTTTTACTATTTCCTTACAAAAAAGTTTTGTACTAAAGATGCAGATAACAAAAGACAATATGGTATCTCTGTGCTAGCCAGGATGTAACTCATACATGCATAAACACTAAACCTAGATTTCCCACACTCTATCTGGAGTGAGTTTGCTAAAAGGAGGGAGTTTGCTGAATTTTGCCAGATTATGATTCCCTTTTCCAATTAGTTCCCCAACTGGCTGTATTTCATCAACAGAAACTGCCAGATTAAATGCCTTACTTGACCATCTTCACCCAAAACACTTTCATGTTCAGTTCTCAAGCTTCAAAATACCTTTTGGATGAAGATCAGACAGCACTAAACAGAATTACTAATTAATTAAGTAAAGTTAAATTTTAAACACTGTTTGTTGTGTTAGCCAAAAGCCTGAACAGAACAGTCCTTTTTTTTCCCTCCTCATTGGAGATCAAAGAAGATAATTTCTCATTCCCCAACCCCAGTTTAAAAAAAAAAAAAAAAAAAGATGAAAGCATGGAAGAATCTCCACTCCATAAGCTTTGGTCAGAATAGTTCAGGATGATACCTGTAGAAGCAAGATTTTTGTTTGATCAGTGGACATATCAAAACCCACATGAACAGAAAGCAATCTGTTCTATCATTTAACATGGGTAAGTGTTCCTTAAGTGAAAACTGTCAGTGTCATATGGACCACTTAACATTTTCTTACAGCATTGTATGTCCCAGGGCCCTGAACGGGCCTGTGAAGTGTTGAATTCAGTTACTGAACAGGGACAGATGGGGACATCAACTGATCACTTGTGACTTAAAACAAAAGAAAAAAGACCTCTCTTCTCTAAAGCTGGTCCTACACTGATTTTTGTTAGTAACTGCTAACAATTTTGCTTTTTAAAAATCCATTTTCAGTGTAAGTTGCAGACATACACATTTATATAGAATTTTCTATCTTAAATTACCTTTGCCTTTGTATCTTTGGATTTTTTCCCCCTGAGATTCACAAGGGAAGGAAAAGAAGAAAAGAACCCAGCCTCTGCATAACCCTTTATTCAAATGAAGACTGAGTATGTAATGTTATTAATAATGCAGTCTTTGATATTAGCTCACTCCCATCTAACTTAGTTATTCAATAAGAAAAATGTGTTCCCACCACCTTTGCTGTGATAACAGGGCCTCTAAAGGTATCTGAACTGTAATTTTCAATTCATCAGGATTGCTTCCCATGAGGATGATTGTCACTCTGACCCTCACAGAATTACCCTGTTACAGAGAGCAATGCTGTCAACTTATGCTGCAACATTATTTTGGCTGTGATGAATCTGACATCTCTTTAATAGTTAACATTCAGTACCAGGTTCAGTGTTCCCATCCTCAAAGCCATACATATTACTCTGGAGGGGAGGGGGAGGAGAATGGAGACTGATCCATAAACAAGAGAAAAGCACTATTGTGATTAATATTAGTAGTCCAGCATATACATATGCACATATGTCCCTTTCCCTTTTCATATTTCTGCATGGGTGAGGAGTGGTACTGAGATGATACAACACAAACTGCTAAACATGCAGAGAAATAAATTTCATCAAGGCTTGACCCAACCACCTGAAGTCTGAAGAGTACACAGGATCTCATCAGAGAGCAAAGGGAGGTATCTGCTCACCACTGGTAATTAGTACAGCCTAAGGACCTCAGCCACAGACGGAAGCCCTCATACTGCTCAAACACAGAAAAGGAGATGGTTTGGAGCATGATTTGGAACACCCTTTCAGGGGGACCCAGCCCTTCCTGTTGCTCCAGAGAGCCCACGCCTTTGCAACTCAAGATTCAGCTTCCCACTTTGAGCTATCCCTTTGGTGGAAGATCCTGTAATATTCTCGTAGACACTGTCACTGTGAATTTACCTGCAGAGGTAGCATCCTGAAATCTGGGCAGCAATAAGTATGTGCGCTATAGGGGCTGGGCAGCTGTCCCTGCATGGCACAGGAGCCTAGGACAGGGCACAGGAGCCTGGACAAGGCACAGGAGCCTGGGACAGGGCACAGGAGCCTGGGACAGGGCAGCTCCCAGGGGGTCCTGCAGGAGCACAGGGAGTGGATTGGTCTGAATCCCACTTTGCCAACAATGTCCTACCACACCTGGATTGGCTCCACTCTCTTCAAAGGCTCTTTGAAATAGCAAAACAGGGTCTGCAGCACCACACTTCAACTTTATGCCTCCACATCCTTAGGATGGACTGTAACTCCCTCCTAAAAATATCTTTCATGCACAGAGTCCAGGGCTACCTTGGCTTCCCCCAGCAGCTCCTGTGCCAGCACAGAGCCCTGAGTGCAGCCCCAGCTGCCAGGCACAGAAATGCTCTCCACTCCTCCAGAGCCCTCTGAAAATTCCTTGGGTAGCGGCTCTTTTACTTCTGGATATTTCAGTTTACAACTACTATTTCTCTCCTCTCTTTCTGTTACCTTTACAGTTTTAAAATCTTTTTGGTACAAAGTTGAGAACTTTGGATGACGTATGTTATTGGTGAAAGGACCTGCCTGGATTGCTGGATCAGATTTATAAAGCAAGAAAAAACTGATTGCTGGTAGTTTTTTCGCTTTTTTTTTTTTTTTTTTTTTTTTTTTTTTTAGACTGGGGGTTGGGACTTTCCATCTAACAAGAGCAGCTGGACTCCAAGCTCTTTCAAGAGCAGAAATGTTGCTTCAGGTTCATTTCCACAACCCCACAGTGCTGCATTTATTATTTGCTTTTACTCACAAACTAGTTGTGGTTACAAAATAAAGCTTGTCTTCCAAACAAATGACATTTTATCTCTTTCTCCACAGGAGAATAAGGTTGACTGCTACTTGCGCTTTGAGGTTTGGATATGATTGAGATGAAACATCTGTTAAGAAAAAAAAGGTGTGGGGGGACTTTTTTCTGCTAAAAATATCATGCCTTTTTTTTTTTCCACCAAACCTGAAACATGTGATGAAATTCAACTTTTAAAATATAACCCTGGAGCTACTTGAAACTATAAAAGTCTTCTCAGTATCTGAGGCAAGTCAGAATTTCCACTGTTCAAGCTGGGCTTTTATGAAGAGCAGACTTTAGAAAAACCTGTAATCTGTCTAGGTAACAAAGGGCACTTGTTCTGCCTGGTGAGGTAAAACTTTGGGTTTCTGTAGCTACTGCAGCAGAAGTGGAGTTGAAACACACAAAAGCACCCTGATACACACTTTGAATTTGGAACAGCAACTGGCAAAGCAACATGCTTGTCATGGAAATTGCCTCCACAGCTCTGCATCTACACACCCCAGTGTTTGCAAGGTTCAGAGGGTTGTTGTGGCTAAACTTACTCAGCACAAGGCTCAGGCTTCTGTCTAACTTTGCATCCATCAGGCAGGCCATCTGTATAAAACAATTGCTCCTAAACTCAGTCCCAGAAATGCAAGAACTCTTCAATCCTGTCATAATGTGTGTCCACACAGGAGGCACTCCAAGACATGGCATCCCTACGGGCAGGAGAGAAGGGCCCTAACAGAATCATGCACATGGCATCTAAACAAACACCTCCTGCAGAAAGCTACCAAAACCCAGCAAAGGCAGCACTCAAGCCCAGTTGCCTGGCTCTGTCACAGGCCAGGGAAACACAAGAAAACTTGCAACATCAGGAATATTTGAGAGTTGCAGCAGGACATATTGCCTATTAAATGCAGTGTTCAAGGTTGCTAAAAATGAGCTAAAAATGAGTGCAGTGTTTCATGTAAAGGCAAGGGATCTGAAACATATATGTTATCTTCTGAAATATCAAAGGCCAAAACTTCTTCCAATTATAAGAGCAAAAAACTGGAATAATTCTAGGAACACCAGCATGAGAGTGTTATCTAGTCCAAAATCTTTGACTGGAAATATGCACTAGCTTCACATGAAAAAAAAAAAAAAAAAACAGAAAAAAAGAAAAGAGAGAGTCACAAGAGACTCAGAGAAGAATGGCATTTTGAATCACTTTTCAAAAATATGTTTAATAAAACCTCCATGAACTGTGGTCAAAGCTACAAGAAAAATAACTGGTAATAATCGTTGCTGGGAAATTAAAAGTAGAAAAGGACCTTTGTTCAAGTAGAATAAATGAAACCACTGGTATTCATCATGTTTCCAGAGAGATTGTTTTCAAACTCCTGACTTGTTCCCATATTTCATTCTTTGTTCTTGGTGGTGGATGTCCTGGGGCAAAGTTGAAGTATATTATTAGGCTGCTGCCCATGTACAGTAATGCAGCTTTATCTGTGCCCACAGCCAGGGGCTCCTCTCTCCCAGGTGTACCCTCTCCCCAGGCACAGCTGAGCTCGTAGCCAGCACTGCTGAGGCAGGGGAGCAGGGCTGACCCAGCCCCGGCGGGGGCAGGGTTTGCCAGCTGTGCCCACAGCTGGAGCAGAGCTGTGCACAGCCTGCCTCGCCCTGCACTCCGTGTGACAGCGACCCAGCCCAGCCCCAGGCAGCAGTCAGTGAGCCCACAGCACTGACCCAGCCCTCTCAAGCTGCATGGACAAACCACAAGCTCCACATCCCTGGCACCCATTTCTCAGTCCTGCCACAGGGTACCTTCCCTCGACACTGACACTCCCTCCTTCACTCACCGACACTGACACTCACGACAGCCTGCTGCCCAACATCCACCACGATGCCTTGCTCACCTTCGGGATGCCAAAGGCAAACCCAAGAGCCCTCCTGTCTTCGATGAGATCTCCCTGAGCCTCCCTTTTGGCCTTCCATTCTTCTGCTTCCCACAGGCACCCTGATGGTCTGGCTCTCACATGCTACGAGAGAAGCAGCTTGAGAGATCTGCAGATGTAGATTTACCAACAAGTGACTTTTTGCCTCCTAGCAAACTAGTTCACGACTATCCCAGAGCTGAAAATACAATAATATTCTTATTGTTAATTCATTATTTTTTAAATGACCACTCAAGTAGAGCATTAGCTTCTCCATAGCAGAAGGAAAAGTTGCCAGTCTTACGTAGACGGAAAGAACATGGAAAACCAATATTATTATAAATACCATGCACATAAGATTATTTTAAAGCTTTCCATATTTAAGATATTCATTAAGGATCAACTCTTTGCTTTTTTTTTTTTTTTTTTTGAGGTGCTTGTTCATTTCCCTATTAACATTTGGCTTTCTTCAGCTATCATAAAGAATACAGACCACTTGTAAGTTTGGAAGGCTTTCTTGTGTACTGTACTTCATAACTCTCTCTATACAATATTCTAATGGACAGACATGGTTGCAAAAAATCCCAAGCTTCATTCTCAGCCTTGCTATGCTGCTTGTGAACCAAACACGCAACTTGCTTGTGCTCAATGTAACAACTTTCCAGCTGTGTAGAATGATCTGAACTACTGTGAAACTACTACTTACAACAGATCTTCCCAGCCTAATGCAGAAGATTCTAACCCAGAACATTCTCAATTCACCGACTAAACACATCATCTATCACAGCCTGTTAGGCAGCACCAGTAGGAGCTGGTGGGTGTCAGCTACAGAGAGCGACATGCTCCATGCAGGGAACACGCAGGACACCGAGAGGAGAGCACACGCTCTCTACACAGCAGCAGCTCAGTGTGAGGAGGAAAGCTCACACTCTGAGGTGTCCTAACAGCCCACTTTTCACTGCCTTTCTGTGCTCTGCTTGCCAACATGGGTGGGAGCTGTTAGACACACTGTAAAGGTTCATTTGGAAACACCTGGAGACCACTAACTCATTACACACAGGCCATGGGCAACTGTTGGATGGCAACAATCTTTCATCACTACTGACCTGGCTGCACTTGAAACAGCAGCTCCAGAAGTAAAAGCTTCTGATCCAAATACCAACCCCCCTCAACTGGAACAGCTAATGTTAAGAAACGCTTGTACAATTTTATATTTTTTTAATTTTTTTTTAAAGTGCCTCATGCCGTAAGATTTTCCTCCCACTCATGGCAAACAGCCTACCTGCTTCTTATAATTTCCTGGATCTGTGCACAACCACAGGAAAACTTCTGCTAATCCTACCAGTCTCATGTTCTTTGGTGACTTTTATTCTAACTGCCAAACTAAGCAGTTTTCTCTTGGCAGTCTCCCCTGCTCCTTCCTCCCCACACCCCCACGTCCTTCGCTGCTCCTTCCAACCCACAGTAACCAGCTTATCAGCTGCCAGCCTCAGCAGGGACCTGCTGCTTGTCACATACTGGTGGCTGCTGCCAGTGGGTCACCCTGTGGCCAAAGGCATTTTTCAGAATTGTTCCATGTCATATTGAGTAGTAGGAAAGGATACAGCAGAAACCTCTTGGGAGCTGAAAAAAATACAGCCAGTGAGCAAGCGATCAACAGTCTGAGGTGATCACATAGCATATTCTCATGTATGGCAAAACCATGGTAAGTGCACAGGATTAGCAACAAGCCCTAAAGTACAGAGTTCCCATATAACATCCCACAAGGCTGACCACAAGAGCACTTTTAAGGTAGAATTATTAACACTCTATTTGCCATGTCAGGGATAAACAGGTATTCTGTTTAAGAACCCGAAAGAGAAGGGACCATCATTTTTTGCAAAGCACCAAGCCTGCAACAATAGTACCATACAGATAGTAAGAGTAGTGCCAACATAAAGAAAATTTGCCCATCTGCAAGATGCAATTGATGACTTTTCTATAAATACACTGGAATTTCATGTATATAAAATACAAAAAATTATTTACACTTTAGAAAATGAATAGCTATTAAAACTAAAAGTATTAACTAGCAGGAGGAATGCCATTCGAAATAACTGCCTTTTATTACCTTTTCACAGCACAGCTTAGAACAATACATTAACTTATTAGAGTTAAGAGATTAACAAAGTATGGTAAAAAGTGTCTCCCAAGCAAGTAGAAGGTTAGCTAAAATGCTTGCTCAAGTTTTCCTTTGCTGACAAGTTTATAAACAATTTGTGCTCAATACCATACCTTACTACCTTTCCTCTAAGCTGACAACCCGACAAATATTTAATTTCAATTACTAATTTTAGAGAAAACTTCAGGCACTAAAGCCTTCACCGAATCTTTCGTGAATGGAGAGAGAGAGGAAAGGGAGTAATCTCACACAGCAGCAGCCCCACTGTGGGGTGCATTGGGGAAGGATGCTGCCCCATGCCTCCCCTGCAGCTGCAGCCCCAGCCAAGGCAAGCACCCCCCTGGAAGCCAACAAACTCCGTCACTGGGATGTCTGGGATCAGTGTGGAGGGGGAAGAATGTGCAGCTGGGGGGTCTAGGCCAGCTGTCAGAGCTGGGCATAAGATCAGCAGCCTTAAACCACCAATTCATTCTTTGTTATTGGTTCCCTGTTTGCTTATCAGTTCTTATTAAAGTCAAAAATAACACAGCTCCTCATGCTGGAGCACTGCTAACCACACCTCAGCTTCCACTTGACCACAGATGCTGGGGAGGAAGACATGAAGGACAGACTGCATACACAAGCAAAATGTTGAAAAATATATAACAATGTTAAGAATATAATGAATTACTTTTCTGTTTTGCTGAATACAGAATGCTTTAACTGCAGGTTTAAAAATTACATAACGGCTTGTAAATATGTGAAAAGTGCAACAAGTAGCTCTTTTACAGATCTGCTAGATTTTTTTTCAGCAACAACATGTGCTTTGAACTCTGCTGGAGGGCTTTCTAATATTAATGGGCAAGAAGATGACCTGAATAATTTGTCCTTTCTGGTACCAGAACAGGGAACATCTTATATCTAGGGATTTAGATACATCTGTCTTAGGAAATATATATTAAGAATTTGGTTTGTTGATTCAGGCCAGGCTCTGTCACTACTTTCAGCAAGGCTTTGGATATCATGTTCAGATAAGGCACCAGGAAGGCTTGGATCTTCTCCAGTCTTCTGTTGAGAGAATAATAATCAAGACATCACCCTTGGCTGACAAATGAAACAGGGAACAGATTGCTATCAGTGTTAAGAGGCAGCTCCTCTGACAGCTACAGGACTAGACTGATCTCAAGAGATGTGAGATTTCTGATTAACAGAAATACTTAGGTCATGCTTTTCAAGAGAACAGTGACATGAGAAATCACATTATTGCATAAATAATTGGGACAATCAAGGCGAGGCTCAAGACTTCACTGTGAACTCCAAAAGGCAGCTGTATCCCACAGGGCTACAAAGAGCTTGTACTGGGACAAGAGGAGTCACCCCTTTATATAATGTCTGCATCAGAAGACTGCATCAGGAGTTCCTTCCTGAGCTGAACTTTCTAAAGTTTTTTAATTATCAAGTGGTAAGATGGAGAAACCCCAGTTCATTTCAGAAAGACATGGAGTGGTCAAGATAAGAAAGCTCTCCTGGTCTACAAGTTTTAGCTGCAAAAATTTCTAAAAGGGTCCAGGGAAAGGAGGTGAAAAAAGTTCCGGAAAACAAGAGCAGGACCTTCAAACAATTCATTAGAAGCTCATTTATGCCTAGAAGAGTTGGGGGAGAAGTGGGAGATGTCATTACCGGGCACACAAATCGCAGACATCTTTCTGAACCACCTGCTTGTCTCCATGGCAGAAGAGAGACTTGCTGCTTGATCCTGCACTAAATGGGAGCTCTTTTACCCTACATGTGAAGGGTGATGAACCATGTCCTTCCTGTGCAGAAACTGCAGGACAAGGAAGTTTGAGCATGAGACATTACTACACAGCCACAGCAGATTGCACAAGTACTCAAGTCTGGCAAGTGGAAAGCTCTGAAATGCACTGGGAAATCACCTGGAATGCAAGATGCAAACAAACCTACCGAAGAACCTATATCCAGCATGCCCAATTGTTGTGTTATTAACGAAAGAGGAAGAAGGAAAACAGAGTAAGAGTAATACGAGACTGACGTTTCCATTGGTGTCTCTTATCTAAGGAATCAGTCTCTCAACTGACCACATAAGAGAAAATCCAAAAATTTCAATTTAGCGACTTGCCCAGCAGCAGAATCAAAGGCAGGTGGTGGATATAATAGACCATGCTGGTCAAACCGTTTCTTTCTGCACAGCACTCAATAACAGAGCTGCTGCTATTGAGTTCTAACCTCTTGTCATGCAGCAACATTGAGTCAACAATCCGCTCTCATGGCTTAATGCTTTTGATGTTTACTTTGTTCTTTGTATAGTTCAAAAGAAAGCACTAATGCACCAGTCCTCTTACCAAATACAATCTTAATCCCAGAATCCCGAGCCTTTTGCTGTTGGCCAGTTAAGTCTGTTAAGACGAAAGGATTTGATCAAGCTTTACATAACAACACAGAAGTTAAATCCAGCAAAGAGAGTTCTTTTTATCTGTACTGCTCAGACAGCTAAGAGGGAAAAAAAAAAAGAGAGAAGGGAAAAAAAGGTAATGAACTTGGCTATGTAAAACAAAATAAGGAATTCCATTATTTCTCTTATTGCCACTTTGTCTTTCCAGTGAGAGTCTTCTAAAGAACTCAGATTTATTCTCCAATAAAGTTCCTGAGAGAGAAGGCTCTAACTTTCCCTTAAACCAGAATTGTGGAACTTGCTGTGCTTTTTTTGCAAATCTGAGAAATGTTTCTTTTTCATCCCTACCATGTATTTATGAAGAGAGAATACAGTTCACTGATGCATGGTATTTGGTAGAGCATGGTATTTGACATTGTCCTCTCTAAGCTTAGTCTAACCAACCATTTTTTAGGTTACAGATCCCTGTCTCTGAAACTGTTGGTGATTTTGATGTTATCTTATGACACATGAGCATATAATCATGTAGCACATGTGTTATATCAGTAAATATGTAGAGATCACGAGGCAGCAAAAATAGAGGCAGAACAAGTATTTTAGATGCAAGTCTATGTTCTATAATCTATGTTCTAGAATGTTAATCACATTTCCCCAGAGAAACATTTCTATGCAGAGGAGAGGTACCACAGTTGCCATCTTGCACCGAAGAATTCAAGCTGTGCCCTATCAAAGATCTCAAATCATGTTTCAGCTTCGCTTTACCTAATATCACAATTTTATGCTAGTACTAGCACAATCATTAAAGTATAATGCAAGTATAAAGGATGCTTTAATACAGTGATTGTTGTATTGTCTGATAATTATAAGATTTTCAGTATCTGCATGAAATAGGAAGTGGTTAACACTGCCCCCAGCATGGAAAGCACAGCCTGGAGATCTGAGAGCAGAAGGGATGAGAAGCAAGCTTTGACAACTTGCATGCATTGCCTGAGCACAGGGCAGGAACAGCCATCTTCCTCCCAGCTGGAAAGATGCCACGAAACAGCTCTTCCATGGTGACAGCACACAAAGGATTGACCACTGCTGGTATCTAAATCTGGTCTTCACTACTCAGCTACCTCCTAACAAAGCAGACTCATCAGAAGCAATAATGTGAAATGGCTGAAAGACTGGAATTACAGTTACCTAAAAGGCTTTTTACATTCTAATAAAAAGAATCTTGCTGCTGACTAGTTTGAAAATATTATATATTGAACATTATGTTTGCTATGCAAGATAATGCTACACAGCAAAGAAATAATTAGAGGCAAGGAAAGATAGAATGAGACAAAGAAAATGAAATATTCACCTTGCTGACATTTAATATCCTGTCTGAAGTAGTTTCTCCTATAATTCTAAAATTAAAATCCTACCTTATGTCCTTCTAAAGGGAGATTGGAAAACTGTGGTGAAGCTAAATACAAAACCACTTAACAAACACTGACTCCATCATGGCAAGTATAGTTTGCCTTTGTGATTAACAGTAGCCTACAAGCATGAGCCAAAATTGAGTTCTTATGTTATAGTATATACAATACACGAAGTTTGTAAGCTAGAGATGAGAGGAACTTGGAATCCCAAATTCACAGTATATTAACATATTGTACAGGTAAGGAACTGGAAGGCAGACATTATTAACAGAGAGTCTTCCACATTCTGTTTAAACAAAAGCTTCTAATACCAGAAACAAATTACTGGATTATAAAAGTACAGAAATCTCCAGATTAAGCTTGACATGGTTCATTGCTCTAAATAAACTGGGCATATTGTTTCCACTAGTGTATAATATAAATCCAGCACACAGTCCATGTTACACTAGAGAGTTTCTGAAGTCTCATTTCCTTGAAAGGAATGAGCAACAAATTCATCTCCTGCATTCAGAACCCCCACTTGTCCCTGAAGCCCAAGGTACCTCGGATGTGTTCTCTGGCAGAATGCAGCATCCATACTCACAGGCACTCAAAGGTCCTGCCCACCACAACAGCGATTCCATCTCAACTGCCTGACCACAGAGGAGGAGATGAGATGGAAAGAGAAACTGTCTGAGGCAATGATCATTCCATTCATATTCAAGAAAAATGTGTTGAGTAAGAGTCTCTAGCCCTTATTAGAAATTAACATGGGAGTTTCTAAGGCTGGTTTGTGTAAGCCAGAAGGGAGCGCAGTGTCCCACACAACCCAGAGCTAACAGTTTCACTCATTTGCCACCTCTGCCAGGGACAGTGACATCAATCACTCCTACCAATGTCAGGAGAAGTACCTGGAGAAAATGGTGAGACCCTGAATTAAAACACGTGGTCCCTGTGATTCAGCTGGGAGACATTTTCCACTACAAGTAGTAGCAGATACAGAAATAATACCCTATTTCCATCTTAATAGTTTTCTCAGGCAAATGACACATCAGTAGATCAAGAACTGCACTCTAAATATATGCATTCTCACACTTATTTATTCACTTATTCCAATACTCCTTTATATTAACCAAAAAAGTTGTTCTTTAAATACCTTCTAGATGAAAGTGTTCATCACCAATAGTGTCTCTGTAGCCTTCCCCAGATAAATCCTGTTTAAAACAAAACAAAACAAATTAACTACAAATACACTACATGGAAAGTGTTGAGTTGTTAACAATATGCTTTTATTATTGCCAGAATTAATTTATAACATGAATGAGAACACAGAAACTGTTTTCCAGGAAAGAAGTCAATCACCTTATTAGTGGTAGTAAATGCATTTGCTGATATTTCACAATGCTCTGGACATACTTCTGGACAAAAATTTGGTGAAGATGAATTGACTATACAGGGGAAAGAAAAAAAAAGATCACATTTAAATTATTTTATAAAGTAATATTTAGCCTTTCAATGTTCTTTCAATCAAGCAAGATTAAAAAACTCCAAATGGAAATGATAAAGGAGAAATAAGCCCTTGACTACCCACAGAGGAATGTTATCACTTGGTTCCACCAACATACAGAAAACTTCCGTATGCCAGAGGTCACCCAAGAAAAGCAGATAACAGATTCTGATAAGCTGCCTGAGCCTTCAGTTCTGAAATTAATGAAATTCTGTCAACCCCAGTATGTCTAGAACAATACTGAAGCAGATGCCATAGATAAACTTATCTCAGACCCAAAACACATTTCTCCAGTGGTGCTGAAGAAGTTATAAAGGGCATCAGTGGGATGTGGAGCTCATGTGGAGTAACAAACACTCTGAAGAGTGTTCTCACTCTCTTATTAACAAACTCTTCCACCTCCATCACCCCAGCTAAACCACAAGCAATGGCAGTTATCCTCATATCCTGACTGCTCTCAGCCATTCCAAAGCTTTGGCAGCACCACAGTGTCATGGACCTTATACTGCAATCCAGCCACCTGGATTCTCCCCAAACACTCTGCCTCTGATAAAGTTATGGTGACAAAGAAGGATATGGACCTAAAAAACTGGCATGCTACACCCACAGCCATTCCAGCTGCATCTGCAAAAACAGACCAGCAGCACAGAGCCAGAATTCTCAGCATCAACCTGTGGGCTGGAAGTTGACCTTGGAGAGCTTTTAGTACAAGATAAGGATAAGGGAGTAACCTGTGAAAATTAATGTCTGGCTGTATTCATTAGCTTTACTGTTAAGGAATTTGATCATGATAAAGTCAGTTCACCTCTTTTTCTTGAAAAAGCTGGCAAAGGTTCTTCACCTTCCACATGCCCAAATGTTATTCTTTGAGATTAGTAATAGCAGACTAACTAAGCCACAAAAGCGTATCTTAGGAATTCTTCTGTATCAATTTCTGCAGCAGCATATTAAAAATTAGATTTCACTAACAATACTGGATACCTAGCCCAGAAACCCTAAAAATACTGTCTCTTCACAATCACATCCCCTGAAGTAAAGTTAGACCTTGCAGGACAAATGTCTCTGAGAAATGCTGGCAAACTGGCCTGGAATGCTGGGATGCAGCACAGCACAATGCTACTATAAAAGCTGACATTCAGGATATATCTTTCCAGGTAGAACATCACAAAAAATCTAGTTTTGTTCCAGTTAAAAACCTCTATGTTCCTGGACATGTGCTGATTAATATCAATCATTACCTTAAAAATTATGGAAGGAACAAACAGAATGAAATGAAGACAAAAAATGTTGGCATGATGCATCGTATTGCTGCAAGAAGATGATTTTTTTAGGACCACCTAAAAGTTAATACATGTTTATTTGTTTGATCAAATTCCCCCATGTCACAATTTTCCATGAAGCTGTGAGAGCATAACTCTGCCTGCTCCAATAGACAATGATATATAAAAGTGACTCTGCTCTTCCAAAATGTTAAGTATTGAATAATTGCTTCATTTGGGGTTTTCTTGTGTTGGAATTCCCACTCTCCTTGGGAAAAAAAATTATTTTCTGTAGTTCTGATCAGCAAATATGCAATGGGTAGGTACTTGTGGTGTATCTCTGAGAATACTGTCTAGATGGTAGCTTTCACCTCCTAAAACTGTAGTTAAGCAAGCATTGCATCTGGGTATCAAACACTGCCTGTTAAAACGTCATTAATCTCATGCTCTATGAAACTCACAAGTCATTAATTGTTGTGATTTTTCATATGTCAAAAGACATCACTTAAAAATAAGCATACATTTGTTGATGAAAAATGCACTATCAAGTAACTCAAAGGAAAACAGTGGAAAACAGGGAGTGTAAAGCAGCAGAGTGAAGCATTAATATATTCATTACACTAGCTTCCTTATTTCCTCACTTTTAATCATTACATGGGTTTTAAGCAAATATGTTTTATATTCCAGTCTAGTTTCACTCCTTCTCTAGCTTCTAGTTATTTAAGTTAAAGTAGTAACTTAATGCAAGCAAATTTCCAGTAAGTGTTTCTGCCTTAAACCAAATTATTATAAATTAGCACATTCTAAAAAGTGTTTTTCATGCTGTTGAAACATAATATAACTGTTAGACAGCACATAAATTGACAATCCAGCCTGAAACTGATGAGAGTATCGTTTGAACATTTAGTGACATGTTTAAGCAGACTTCCTCAGCTCCCATTCAAAGGTATTCCTCTGTGGAAGATTCTGACATGCATTATCTTTGATAGACAGACATGTATCTGAGAAGGGTGTGGGCAACTCTTAAGATTTTAAAGAGAAAAAATGCAGGAGAAAAAAATATATACTCTCTCATTCATCTTATCATTATTAACTTTTCTGTCAAAAAAACTGCAAGAGAGTTACCTGAATATTTTTAGCACCACTGAGATTTTGCAACCTGGATAAACACCAGAATGCGCCTGCTTGAGAAAAGGTTTCTGGGCAGTGTATGTGAAATCACACAACAGAAAAGTATAAAAGCTGAGCAAGCATCAGAGAAAACAATTCTGACTGCAGCTCATGCTGCATAATATTCTCCCAGTAACCCACACAAATTGCTTTAGAGTGGATAAAACAGTGCATCTACTCTCTGCAACGCAAATTCATTAAGTGGGCTAGAGTGAGAGAAAAGGGTCAATGGATAAAACAGAACTTGCAGCTCAAGAAGTTCTATTGGGAAGCAAACACTACAGCCAGGCAGGAGTATTTGACACTAGGGACAAGTGTGTTCAAGCACAAGGAGGACACGGGCTCGAGGGGATGAAAAAGCCAGGAACAGCTCTGCATTGGGCCAGGCTCTGCCACAGGGCTCTCAGCACCCACCACAGCAGGAGCACTGCCCAAGAGCAACAGCAACAACATTTGGGTCATAGGCAGCTGTATATCACTGTCCTGACACAATGCTTTAAATCACAGCACTGCCTGTTCAAACTGCAACTGAGTCATGAAACAACCAAAACCAGATGTACCCTGTGAAATACTACATCAATGAGGTCAGCGAGCACTTGAAAGAATAAAGAAAAGAAACATTTACACAGAAGGATTACTCCAGCATGCCGTGGCTATGGGTTGCTGGACGGGAACCCATCTAGAGTAAGTGTTTCTAGCTCACCAGGACTTTCCCAGATAAAGAAGTTGGCCATTGCTAGCTACCAACACAGCTCACAGTGAATGACTAAGATTCAGGCTCAAACATGTGCTTCACAACCCAGAACAGCTGGCTGCCTGGCCTGGCTAGAAATGACCTTGTGTCCCATATATCCCACTCTGATAGGTGCCGCTCACTCAGCTCAGATTTTAGAGGGTGGAGGTGGAGAGAAGAGTTAATTAGTGCAACTCCCTCAGAAATGTTGCTGAGTATACACATACATGAGGAGAAAAACAACCTCTAAAAGCTCCCACACCCCAGGGCTTCTATTCAGTTGGGTACAAGTCCAGCAGTCAACACTCACTTCCCACTTTTGCTGTGCAATCAGACATCAATGAATTCTAACTCAATAGAATTTTTAATTTTTTTAACCTCAACTTCAGCCCTAACTGCCCTGTGCAGTCTTCTTCCTGATACAAGCCTCTGGAGACAACGGCCAGGGACTCACTTTGGGGCTTCCAGCTATTGACTTTCTTCTCACGAGCCCTCTGAAAATGCTGCAATCCAAATACTCACCCTTCATTCTGCCTACATCACCCTTGCTGGCTCCCTTTCTGCTTCCACCTTGAGGTTAAGCTCCTTGACTTCACCTTCCAGGCTGTGCACAGGCGCATTTGTGCTCACATCCCCTAGTCCTGCCTCCTAGTCCCTGCATCCACTGTTTGCTCCAACCTTGCTCTGCACTATTACCTCCTCCTTCTCCTGGCTCTGCCTTTCCATGTCACCCCCATGACACCCAGCAAATGTATGGCACACGAGAGCCAAAGCTCCTGACAGCAGCCTGAGCATGTATTTCAGCAGCCTGAGCATGTATTTCAGCAGCCTGTGCCTGACCTAACAAGGTGCTCAACACAGTTTTGCTCCAGTGTTAAGGACAGACACATACAACCATATATGTATTAGATATTTCAAAGGAGAACCTTTGATTTAAGTGGGTTATCATGACAACAAGCACATTTTTAAAGCCTGGGCCCCTCTACTCCTTGTATTACATCTCAAGTCAATATTGCATTAATTAACATTTTTCTAAAAGGTGTTGCTCTTCTCAAGTAGAAACAAGTTGCTTTACCTCTCTCCCTCTTCAAACACCTCATTAAAATACCTTGATTTAGCCCTAAGATACTGAATTTTCACATTTTTCAAGTAAATATGGACATATTTCCTGCTTAATTAAGTTTTTGTTAAGGAATCATATATACTTTTTTTTTTTTTTTTTTGCACAACACATGCAGAACGACGAATCATCAACCAAAAACCTTTCCTCCCTATTTTTAACCATCTGACTGAAACACGAGTTTTTCTCTCTTTATTCTCATAATGATGCAATAAAGTTTTGGAACGAACAAAGTTGAAGAAAGGCATTTCACAACAGGACTACAAGGGACAAGATATGTGGTAATTCTAATGTGTTTTGTAGATTTTAATGGTTTTAAAGTCATGGCCAATAAGAACGCTGTGTCACCTATGCACAAACTTCAATTCTTGATGTAGAAAAAACAATCCCAAGAAATGGAGGCTTAAGAGAATGAGGATGCCCTTTGGCCTGTCAACCAAACCACTGAGGGCCTGTCAGGTGCCAAGTGGCCATTCTGAATGTTCCGGTCTCACTTGCAGGAAGCAAGTTTCCAAAATAAGACTGATTTTCATACAGCAAGTCCTTAGCAGACTGTGAAAATGTGAAAACCTCATTTATTGAAGATGCTTTAGGAAACCAATCCAAATCCCAAAGAAGTCATTATTGTTTTACATTATTTTTAATCTTGTCCAGACTTGAAGAGAAAGAGGAAAAAGACTTTCGAAGAACACTTGATGGAAGGAACCTTGTTCCCCTTTGGGTATCTGAAATTTCCCATGGACTAGAAACACAGCCATGTGTAACTGTGATCAGCTCAAGTCAGGCTTTAGCACTAGGAAGCCTACTGACACCTCAAATAATGGTGTAATTTCTTTATTACTACTTTATTATTTACCTATCTCATTTATTTATCTAATGTAAGTGGAAGCAGATACTCAGTTATCCTGAGGTCATCATTCCTTAAATACAGATTTATAGCCAGGCCTAAAACTTGAAAATGAAATAAATAAATAAATAAATAAATAAATAAATAAATGAACTGCTCATAGTCAGACATTTGTGGAGAGGACATTGTGCCAGGCCAGCAGCTTCCATGCACAGGAACCCATGCAGTCAAATGTACATTAAAGTAGGTATTTATGCACACAATTTTGTGCAATCACTACTTACAGGCAAAAGAGAAGAATGTGCTTTGGGCATGCATCTGGCTCTCTTGACATTTGGAAATGAAGACTTCATTGTAATATTCTCTTTCAAAAAATGCTTGAAGGTCCCCCTAATAAGCTTTTTTCAAATAAACCATACACTCCTGCATTACAGTATTCTATTTAGGACAAGAGCTTCCTTTCCTTCTCTGTTCATAAGTAATCTATAAACCCAGGGCCCTACACAGATAAAAGACTGTATACCAAGCCTCACTGTAATGAAAATTGAAACCAGGTGAATACATGTAAGAATCAAACATATGCCATACAGAAAACCACTACAGAGCAATACACATTTATGCCTTGTGTTAAGCCTAATATTATTCTTCTACAGCATATTTCCCCTTTTTCTTCTGCAATCATGAGGTCTTAGTTTTTTGAAGTTTGCCATTCTGGATAATTTTATAATTAAGATAATTCACTAGGATGCAACATTCTGTAGAGAATGCCTAAACCAGCTCACACTTGAAGAAGTCAAGGTGATTCTACTTTTTAGCTCACATTGAAATACACACTGCAACTGCAATAATGTAGATTGGTCAGCAGAAGAAACGAGCTCAACTTCTATGTTTTCTTTCTCTGAAATAAGAACCTGTGCTCTGTCATTACAGAAGGGTTTTTCTTCCTCCACCATGCACTGAAGCTTCTCTCACATAAAATTTCTTCATCATATAATCACAGCAGGTAGAGTTCTTAAGAAAACAGCCTTTTCCTCTAAGTTCTGTGATATATGATCTTGGATGGGTTTAACTGCTGTGGCTTAGGATTTTACTGCCTTTATCTGCCTTGTCGGCCTCTGTGTCCAAATTAAGGTCCTCCTAACAGAAAGAGCTGGACACAATGGGTCTTATACCACAGATACCAAAATTCATCCCTTGGGACCTTAGCATAAAGATCACACTAATCTACCAGCTCCAAAAATAAAACGGTGAAACACAAATGCCTTCAGTTTGGCTGCCTCTGTTCTCTGGGAGCAGTAACTGCCAGCCATAATAACATGGCAGCACTGCTTGAAATCACACATCTGTATCCACCAATTTGACAGAACTGGCGCTCCTGCAGTCTCATCTCACAGAAGTTACCTGTAGAGCAATTCCAGCTGCTGATAAAATACTGTGATGATAAAGACAGGATGGCAGAAAAAACCAAAAAATCCGACTCTTAAACTCCAGTCACAAAGGATCATGGACTATTAGAGGCTTATGAGGCAGAAAACATCCCCAATACCTTTATAACCCTGTTACAAGCCCTCAAATGGGTAATGGGTTCTTGTATGATACTCTTTCAAGGATAGCCCATTCATAGGAATATGAACATGAGCCTGTTGAGGAAGTGAACATGGACAGCAGATGGACACTTGCACAAAAGCCTTCATGGTGGACACATGAATAAGAAAGGAAATGTGGTACTTTTTGTTCCAGGTTGCTAGCAATATGCAGCTGAACCTCTTTTGTCCAAAACAAACATGAGGACCAGGCTTTCCAACAGGATGAAACACAAGTCCTTTCTTCATATTTCTAACCTATTTCTTTCCACCAGCCTGTGGAAATCAGGTAGTGGCAACAATGAAAGATGTTCTTTGCAAGTGTCTTTGTCACCTCTACTGTAGTGGGCAAATGAGCATCCTCTTTCAGAGGTCAGTCGCTGCAGCCTGCACCCAACAAAGTCTACCTACCTGCTCGTTTAACTATATAAAAATACATAGAGAAAAAAAAGACAGAAATAGTAGCTTAAAATACTAGGAACTTTAAGCCAATGTATGTTAAGACATGTAGATATTCAGAAGATCAGTTTAGGGTACACTTTTATTTAGATAATTCTAGTTTCAAGACAGAACATTACTATTTTTATGATGTTTTAATCCTGGAGTTTATGGATATTTATGAACCCTTGCTAGGTGTTTGCAAAGTGACATCTTCCATTAACACTATTATTGGAATTCTGTAACTATTAAGGCTTCTAATTTTTAAGGTGATAGGATAAAACACAGTTTTTCAAGGACTTCTGCCAGATAAGAGATCATATAATTGAGAGCAACTGTTAGAACAGATGTATAGAATCAGCAGTTACTTTTCTACTGAAGGGTCCAGCCATCTTCAACTAAAAAAGAACATCAGTCTTTGAGATTAAATAGAGCTGAAATAAGAAATGACTGCTTTTTGCTATATTTAAATTCACTTTGAAGCTACTTCAGAAGAATAAATGAACTGACTCTACAGATTCAGCTATTTACCTTGCTTCATTCTAACTACCCTCTAATCTCCTTGCTGATTGGAAAATCAATTGTCACCAAGATCTTATCTTCAACATAGATTATACTGAGGAACATGTCTAAGGACATGAATGAAAGAGGACAAATCTTCATCCTCCTTCCAGCTTGGAGAAGCTCAATGGCTTCTCTGAATTATTTTGGGCTTCTTTACCACGGCAGACAGATGGGCGTAGCTATGTAATAAATCTGATTTTCTGTTCAACTTCCTTTCATGACAGATTTGGTTACCAAGAAACTCTTTAACAGACAGGCTGAAATGCACTGAGGTGATTGTATCCAGGCATGCACTGGGAAGCAGGCTTGTAGAAAATGGCTACAGAGCTTGAGGACAGAATAACTTGCTGGTTTAAGATGTGATCACCAAGTTCAGTGGCCATTACGGCTTTAACATACTGCATTCTGAACCTTTCTTGTGAGAATAGCCTGTGTCTTCCTATAAAGCTCAGGTTTTCATACAGCACAAGGGCTTAAAGCTCCCCTAGAATGATAATCAATGCTCCTCTATTATGTTTATAGCTCTAAGGCTTTTCCTGCTAATAGATGACGTGTATTTATGCAGCTGGAGGAAACCTGGATTCAATAACTGCTCCACCACAGACTCACTGTGTGGTGTAGGGTAAATCACTTAAATCTCTCTGTGCCTTCATTTTTCAACTGTAAAGTGGAATTCTTGATGCCCACCTTTGCAAAGAGCTCTGAATCCTCAGGAAGAAAACATTCTCTGCTAAATAATATTACCTTGTTAGGAAGCACAGGTGTGTGACCCTGGACACATATGCTAATGTTGAGCCATAAATCTGTCAACAGGAGGTGCTGGCAAAACAGATGGTTCACATTCCTTTTTAAAACCACCTCTTTGTCCCAAGAGCCCAGGTATGTCAACTAATTTTATAACTGGTTGGGGTTTTAATGGGCCAGGAAGTCCCAGCAAAGCACAATGCCATCAACATTAAAGCTAAAAACAGAGCAAACAGGAGGAAAAGACAGACATGGAGGTTTCTTTTCTCCTCTGCGGCCTGGCATGTAGGACAAGCACTATGAGGCCCTGGAGAAAAAGATAAAATAAAAAGCAGAACCTATCTCCACACATTCCTGTAAGCAGTCCAGCATCGGTGACCATGCCTGACTGGTGACTGATGCTGAATACATGAAAACAGACACGTGTTTTTTAATTACAGGCAATAAAAACCCACAGATGCACACCATTTAAAAACCTGATTTAGATGAACAATTGCATGCTGATTCACAAGGACATCAGGAGGATTACAAGCAAATAAAAAGTTCCCTTCCAAACATTTTCTTTTTAACCCAAGAGTTGCCTCTATTATTAGAAATTCCAATTCCCTATCTCACTTGCTAAAAATTGAGCATATGGCATTTTCCTTGAAAATGTTACTGTGGCAACAAAGGCTGGGGCAGGATTTGGGCTGCAGGCTGGGCAGGTAGGTGACAGAGAGTGCTTGGGGTGGTGGGGCAGGGCAAGGCAGCAGGCAGGGCAGGGCAGAGCAGGCAGAAAGAGCAGGCAAAGAAGGCAGGCAGCCCAAAGCAAGCAGGGCAAAGCAGGCAGGGCAAAGCAGGCAGGGCAAAGCAGGCAGGGCAGGCAGCCCAAAGCAGGCAGCAGAAAGCAGGCAGCAGAAAGCAGGCAGCAGAAAGCAGGCAGCAGAAAGCAGGCAGGGCAGGCAGCCCAAAGCAAGCAGGGCAAAGCAGGCAGGGCAAAGCAGGCAGGGCAGGCAGCCCAAAGCAGGGCAAAGCTGGCAGGGCAAAGCAGGCAGGGCAAAGCAGGCAGGGCAGGCAGGGCAAAGCAGGCAGGGCAGGCAGGGCAAAGCAGGCAGCCCAAAGCAGGGCAAAGCAGGCAGGGCAAAGCAGGCAGGGCAAAGCAGGCAGGGCAAAGCAGGCAGCCCAAAGCAGGCAGGGCAGGCATGGCAAAGCAGGCAGGGCAGGCAGCTGTGCAGGCCCGTCTGCCACGCATATTCCCATAAATGGAATGGCAGGGCCAGCGGCCCACATCAAAGCATGGAGTTTAGCAGATTTCCCCTTCCCCTCCCCCTGAGTCTTTGAGACGGAGACTTCATACTCCAGAATTTAATATCTTTTTCCTCCCTCCCCCCATCAGCCCCTTTGTCTGTGTCTCTGTTCTCTAAGAGCTAACAGATGTTGATGCCATATAGTTTCAAAGAAAACTTTTGATGCCCACATAACTCATTACAACTAATATATTCCAAGAATGCTTGTAGCTCAGGAAACACTGGGGTGAAAAAACAGAGGAGAGGGGGCAAATGGCTATACTGAGTAAGCCTCGAGAGAAAATAAATAGTTCACTTCAAAGTCATCAGGGAATTCTTTAACAAGCTCTTTCTTCCGCAAAACACAGAACAAATTCAGCTGAGCCTAGAATTCCCAAGGGAAAAAAATAAGCCCAAACCCCATACAAATGGCAAAGCAGGGAAGCATCTGAGAGGTTGCCCGGCTCACCCAGTGACAAAGTGCAGCATTCTCAAGGTTCACTATTCCCAAGCAACCTGCACCATGCCAGGGCACAAAAGCACCGCTGAAAAGCAGAGACTGTCAACAATAACAATACAGAGAGCCCTAAAAAAGCTAACCCTGTCCCTCTGCACGGAATGAATGCAGATGGCAACGAGATTGCTCAGTTCATGGGGCACTGTAAATCAGCCTTAAACACATGAGGAGGATGTGTCATGAATGTCACAACTGAAAACAAGAAGCATCCCCTCATTTAGCAAAAGCAGGTGACTGCATTTTTCAGGGCAGGCAGGTCTGTGTTCTTAGCTGTTTTCTAGGATCACATCTAGGATACAACCCTCCCATAAATTTTATTAGCACGTCTCCTCCTCTCCTCTGCTGCTTCAGCACACAGCTGCATCCTCCCCTCTGTTTGGTGAGAAGCCCCCCAGGAGTCACCAGGGGTTGGTAGGGAGAAGGGTTGAGAAAAAGGGGGAGGGCGAGAATGCGATTACATCAATTTCCACAGCAGGGGGATCAGATTGCATCATTGTACACAACTTGGGGCCCACTCTTTTATCCCTGATGCAGGCAAATTTCCCATTGAAATCAGTGGGAGACTCGTCTGTGCGGGGACTCAGAATCACGTGTTCTATGATCACAGAATTAAAAAGCAGTAGGAAGCCACACCTGGCAGCACCTCTCTCAGCGGTTCTCTGCCCTCCATCGGGATGGATATCAAATCACAACAAACAAAAATATAACACCGATGTTAAATCCCTTCTCCCCTCATATACAAACTCCTAAAAATCCACCACTGCAGTGACTGTATAAAAGTCTGTATGAAGTTCCCGCCACTGTGCTGCAGATTTCACACAAAGCAAGTAACAATGGGAAAGAAAATATCAGGAGGAGGCATACATTGACATCTCTCATCTAACAACTAGAAAGCAAAGAGTTTTAAAGGTCTTAGACAAGCAGGTGTATTCTACTGTTTGTTTTTCTTCCAGGGGTTTAGTTGGAAGAGGAAAAACAAAGACAGCCCTACTGCAGCAGCAACAACCCATGGTCTCTTTCTGAACCGTTCAATTACAAAAGCACAATATGTGAAATATTACTTTTTCACTGCTGCTCACTTGCAAGCACCACGCTGCATCCACTCACATCTGCATGAAAATTTTCCTTGTAGCAGCTCAATAGTCTCCCCAGTTTAGCTGCTGCTACTCCCATTCACATCTTCTTTGCAAAATAATTATCCCTCCAACACACTCGTAAACAGCTTAGGAAAACCAGAACTAAAGTCCTTTATCAGTTTTGTTGAGGATAAAATGTGGTTCCTCGTAAAATGATTCCTTATTATCTCTCCTGCCTCACTGTCTGGGGATAGGTCATTTCCTCCAGGGAATCACAAGGAAGGCATCCTCAAGCCTTGTGGCTTTGCAAGTTAAATACCGTATTACTGAGGTCATCCACCACATTTCAGAGTATTAGGAAGCTTCAGCAGGAGAGCGGGGAGCAGAGCTGCTCAGGTAACTCAAATCTAGTCTATGACTGAGTGGGACCAAGATGGGAAACATCAGGAGAAGACAGAGGATGGCACAGAAATACCAAACACTACTGATCCCTTAGGCAATCAGGAGATTTGGAATTCTATTCCATGAATTCAAACCCTTACTGAACTCTCAAAATAATGCATCTTTAGGATCTGGCTTCTAAGTTTGTTCAAAACTCCCCACCCTCTCTGGACTGAGGGACTGTTGAGCAGTGGGGAGGCTGGACAGCCCCACCAGGAGCACTCTCAGCTGTAGGGCTGCCTGGTGGCAGTGGCTCCATTGCCATCAGGATGGGTTCTGAGCCACCAGGGCAGCACTGGGCCAGGAACTGCCTTTGGACTCCACCATGTGCATTGCCTATGTTTTTCACCCCTGTCAAACAGCATATTCCAGTGTGGGCTGATTACATGCTTCTTCTGTCCCACATGTACCAGAGCACAGTGAAGAAAAAAATCCCCAAGAATCATGAAATACATGATATAACATGAATGTTAGGTTTTCATTTTCCTGGTTAGGCCTGGTTTTAGTTTCAGCTCAGCCCTACCGTGACTATTTTTGTGACAGCAAAATAATTTAGCCTTTAGGATGAAAAAAATAGCAAATAATAATTAGAAGGAAAATAGCTCACCCAGATCAAAAACTTAGTATCTGTTACTTTTAGTGGCTATTGGCAGCAAGAACTGGAGTCTCCCCCAAGTAAGATGAAGCACAACAGGAGCAGCACAGTGACTGATGTTCTATAATTAAGAGAGATGGAACTCCAGTCCGGGGTTCCTCCTAAAGCTGGTGGTGCTTTGCCTTAGAAATCTGCACCTATAGCAATAGTCCTGACTTCATACCATGGTTCTGCTTTACTCAAAACTTTAACCACAGAGCAACTAATACATCCAGCTTATTAGCAGTCTTGCTGGACTCTCTCAGCTGTTTCTATGCATTGAAAATTTGTGTTCCATATGTTAAGTTTCCTTTGCTAGAATTTGTCAAAACCCTCCCCCAATTTATAGACAATCCAGAGCACAGAACCTGTCAAGTGCATCTCCTTCAAATGGTCTCAGTAACAGAAGACCAGCAATATCCAATGCTCTCAGAAATTTGTAATTCCTTTCCACTATCAAGCAGACAAACAGAAATAAAATTATTGAATTTTTACAAATTATTTTTTAACTGTCAAAGATACCATCAACAGATTTTCAACTCTGTTGCCCTGAACAGTAAAGGTGTAGGAAGAAATCATGTAGATGTGCATATCTTCCTTAAACAGAACTTCCCATGGTGATACACAGGGGAATTGTGCTACAGGTAGGATGAAAAATACTCTATTTCAGCCAGCCAGGATAGAACAGATCCTCATTTTGATGCAACTCTGACACTCTGTA
The DNA here is from genome assembly GCF_031753505.1 of Anomalospiza imberbis. NCBI lineage: Eukaryota > Metazoa > Chordata > Aves > Passeriformes > Viduidae > Anomalospiza > Anomalospiza imberbis. Next base: position 8,957,011 of record NC_089692.1, on the reverse strand, counting down.
CATGCAATACCCTAAACTTTGGGCCAATGCTATGGTTTTGTCTCCTGATCTGGGTAGAATGATGCCCAGAGACATCCCAAGACCTTGGAAAGGCTGTTTTTTCACCATTTCAGGGAAAAGGTCTGGTTTTCTAATTGTGTGTGTTGGGGTGTGTAGGGTTTGTTTGTTGCAATGCAACAACAGAAAGGGTAAGGAAAAACTATTAATTTTGCCAAATACTAAGTTTCTCCTCAAGAAACACTGACAGAAAAACATAATGGAGCCTCACAACTATGGACAGTTCTTGTCCTCAAACAAAGGAATTGAACTTGCAGTGACCCAGCCAAGCCTGGTTTGCTGAAGCACCGAAGGAGGTAATATTTATAGGACCTCTTTCAAAGGCTTTTTTTTTGCCTTGTTCCCTATTTCCATTAACAAGAATGACTGTAGTATTTAGCAGTACTGTATTGCTCAGCCATTACCCTTGTGCAGTACACCCTGGCAGGGAGCACAGCCTGTTCCTCACAGTGCTACACAGAAACACAAAGCCTCCCCAGCCCAGGGGAACACACTTAAAAAGGTGCATGGGGGTTTATTTTTTACCACCTGCAGGTGCTTGCAGTAGAGCAGATCCCACCGAGCTTCTTGCAGTGACCAAGCCCAGAGAAAGGTATGTGCACAGGTCTTGGGCAGCAAAACTGTGTCAATCAGCCCAGGGCTCACGAGTGCACAGGTAGGTAGCTCAAGATCAACCCCCAGTGACAGGAGTGTGAGCCCAGGCACAATGTTATGTGTGATTTCAGACACAGCAAGGGTATCTGACAAAGTCTGGCCTTGGCATCACACTCCACACAAAATGGGAGAGGGCAAAGCCAGCACTGTGAGAAGCCAGTCAAACCAAGGATATGGGATGATGTCAAAAGCCATGAGACCACCATTTCCATGTTCTGAGCACATCAGCAGGGCTAGCAAATCCTCACTGAGCTCCCCTTGGACAGGTACAGCCCCCCTTTACACAGATGGCATAGGAAACACTGCTCTAGCACAGAACACTTGGACAAAAGTGGAATCACTTGGGATCGCAAGAGACATTTTCTCTTCCCAAAGAGGGTGGGAGAAAGCTGAAAGAGAAACCTAGGGTACTTCAGTTTCATCACTGATCCACAAAGCCCTCAGCATGTGATTGTGACAGAAACTGCATTTTTCACAGTCTCATCAGGTTACCATCCCGCCCTTCTTTTTTAAACCAATTCAACTCCATCTTTGTGGCAAGGTTTTGCACTCATTTGCTATGATTTGTAACACCTTATTTAAACATAAAGGCCCATGGAAGGCCTTTACAATGTTTTTACAATTTTTAATGTTTTCCATGAGGACCAGACACATTTGGGAGGGGAGGGAGGAAGGATGACAACCCAATTCAGATTACATAAAGAGCAGCAGGCTTGACTGGCTCCATGCACCTAATAAAGGGACAGCAACATTTTAAAATTCACATTTACCCAGAAAAGTTTTACCTAGTCTTATGTAAACACCAGAAAGGCATTAAAGGAAAAAGAAAGTCTCAGCATTTCCAGACAGTTCATTTTGACTTTAGAAAGACTTTTTCAATTCAAGCCTGGTGGTGCTTTTAATATGCTCCAGTAAGAAAGGCACAAAAAGAGGAGTGGTGCAAATAATAATGAAAATAAAGGAAAACAACAAGGAGACTTTACTACCCCAAGCAACCCTCATTTAAATTTTTAAACATAAATTAGGGGAAATATTCCACCACAGTCATTACTGGCATCTCGGTTGACTTTATTTTCACGTCAAGTGCTTTTTCATGCTGCTAATTTTTAATAGATTGCATTTAAAGAATGAAATATAATTAACACAAACAAATCTTTCTCACTAGGCACAACTCTTAATTTCAGTCAGAAAAGTCTGTCAGGCAGCCCAGATTGCATCAACAGCTTCATGAGCTCAGTACACACCAGCAGCATAGCACAAAGTGTTGCCCAAGCTGCCCTGGCAGGACATGTAAACCTTGATTTTGATCCCAGTTTTGCCCTGGTTTCACATTTCTGTAACTGCAGCAGAACAAAATCAGAGTGGTTGGAAGTAAAATTGTGCCTTCACTGGACATTCAAGACCAACTCGTTTTCTAGTCAGTTATAGCATCAATATCGACATCAATGTAAATATTTTAACTTAAATTGAAAACTCTTAATATTTCTTCCACAAGCAAAATATTAAGAACTCTGGCCTAGAGAAAGATAAAAGGAGCCAATATCCCAATCTCCCCTTTAAATTACCAAGCAAGCCTGGGCTTTGACTCCTTTTTCAATGGGAAGTCAAAACGTCTGACTCCAATCAGTTTGTATAAACCAGCTTTTGTTTTTCCTTTTACCCAAATGACTCCACTCTTAAGGATTTATTGTAACTGGATTGCTTTTCTACCCAGCAGGGAGCTGTAGCACTAGCAAAGCTGTTCCACACAGTAGGTTTTCCGCTGATTGAATTTCTAGACTTTCAGCTCTTCGGAAATGTTTGCTCTTGTACAAGCTGTCAGAGGGAAATTGTGTGCAGTCGATTTTGTCTCAGCTAAAGCCAGGCGGGGTTCCATATGCAGCCAGCCAATGTGAAATTGAAAGAAGGAGGATCAATCAAATAGCAAAGGAAAAAAGGTCTCAGCACAAACAAATGAAAAAAAAAAAAAAACAAAAACCAAAGAAACAAACCATACAACAAAAAAAAGGGCAGAGGAAAGCAGATGAGAATGAAAACCATTCCTGCAAATAGGTGCATTAAAAAGAACCAGCAACATCCTTTCTTAAAAAGAAAGCTTTTATTTAAAAATCACTAAAATAAGGGCTAGGAGCCATGTGAAGAAGTTGTTCCATTAACCATGCACAAAGCCAACACCATTATATTGCTCCCACTCCAAGCTGCTGTATAATCCCTCATCCCTGGAGCAGCCCACCCTACCAGCAGTGCCCCAGCTGTCAGTAGCCCAAGCACAGCACAGATACAGATATTCTGCTGCACAGGCTGCTGGCTCTGTGCAATCAGGAACACACACTGGGAAGATGCAGAAAGCTATTGGAAAGCACCTCAGCTGCCATGTGTGTCACAGACCATGGAGGGTGATTTAACCAAAAGGATTTTTCAGGCATCACGTTCTCAGGACTTTACAAAGATGCCAAAGTCACCTCCACTCCAAGTGGATGATCATTGCCATGCTCGTGCCACACACAGGGTCTAATGGTCTCAATTGCCGTCTGCACCTGAGGCTTTGTTCTTTGGAAATACAATAACTGACAGGGCCAGAAGTGCACACGGGAGCCAACACAAGCAAGTAAGTCAGAAGCAACAAGCAGAGATTAGGACATCTGTATTAAAGGTCTCAAAATATGAGTATAAGCAACACTTGCCTGTGGTCTGGTCTGCAATAGCTTGTATTTCTAACTCAACTGCAAGGATAAATTTTGGTTCTAACTGCATTGCAGGGAACAGAAATGCTTTTAGGCATAAGCCAATACTTCTAAATGACATAGTAACCCATGAATGTGACAGCACAGGTGAGCATTGGACTGGGAGTCTCTGCCCTGCCAGCAATGGCAGATAAGCTTCACAATATTTAAGTACACCATAACAGAACCAGGAGTGGTTGCACTCACACCAGGCACACCATCTTGCCTCTCTGCTGAGGTTTGTGTTGTGACAACCCTGTGTTAGAAAAGTTGTGCCATCTAAGACATATTTACATCTAGTGGGTCACTCTCTTTTGACATACAGTGGAAATCAAAAAGCCATACAACAGGGGTTTGGTTTTAAATTACTGACTTGACCTTAAAATACTTTTAAGTCCTACTCCCTTGTCCTGCTCTGGACTTATCTTCATGTCTAAGTTCAGTAAGTAGCCAGGCAGTACAGCAATATCCCTACTGTCTGCAAGGACAGTCATTCTACCTTTTAAATATATAATGGAGAAAAGAAAAAGATCTTTCTTAGAGCATCGCAAGTGTCTGCAACAGTGACTGGTGAAGAGTCTCAGTGATGGTGCAAAAACGAACCTTCAGTTTACTGTGCAGAGTCTCCTCAGAAGACACTACACAGTGAGAGAGGATGACATCTATCATAAAACAAATAATAATAATGAGGATTTTTGCAACAACTCTTCCCCAGTCAGCTGCCTTCCATTAACAGTGGTCTTCTCTCTCAGTTCCTCCCTTATTTCACCTGTTAAGTGTAGCTCAGTGATTTTCCTGCTGGGAGTCTGTTCAGACATGCTTTCCCAAGTCAGCACACTGACAACCTGACATTTGTGCTCCTAATCAACAGCGCACCTCGACAAAGCCCTGATGATGAAAGGAAATATCCTGGCTCCAAAGTCTTCTAAGGGGCCACGTGCCTGACGAAGGTATTTGCACCACTATTTACACCATATTTAATGAACCTCATTACTGAATCAGTTGTCTGCTCATGTTAGTCACTGAAGACTCTCCTCATTTTTTCTTTACCTCTTGGGAGGCTACAGTTCCTCTTCCACAATAAAGAAAAATATTGCAAACAGAAAAGAAAGAGGGCAGTGAGCAAGGAATTCCTGATACACCAGAAGGAAGCACAAGGCTGCAAATGACCTGAAACTTTGATCAGTCAGTCTTTCTGATACTATTAAAATCTACTCCAGATGTCCCAGGCACTACAGCTAACAGTGCCCCAGCCCAGAGCTGTAACCATGTACAATAGCTGAACAAAGTATTGCCTTAAGATAAAAATTCACTCATAAATCCCAACAACTGTTATAGAAAGGTTATTCTCCAGTTAGGCTACACTGCCATTTTCAACTAAATGCAGATTTTATTCAGACTGACACAGAATTTAAGACTCAATACTGCAAATGCACAACCTTCAGTGTTCTATGGGACAATCAGAACAAGGACTGGTTAATTCTTCCCATGCAGTCTGAGGATGCTCTGACTGCATGACAGACTTGTTACTTCATTATCAATTTCTACCAAGTTTTCTATTGCACAATTTGGTTTGAGGGCAGGTGGCTGCACAAAGTGTGAAGAATTGTTCTGGAGCTCACAGATATAACTGAAGCAAGGCTGGTCAACAATTGTCCCTAACCAACTGCTCAGTTCCTTAGATCAATTCCAATGCCAGGTTCTAAAAACCAGAGAAAAATATCCGAACTATCAACGCAAGTGTTCTTCACTGCAACCAGCCTTAAGCATTCCATAAACTTTGCTTTATTTACCTGCTTTGTATATAAGCCTGCCTAGCATTTTTGCTTCTAAAAGAAAAAGTTATGAGAGAGAAAAAGAAATGACTGAGTGGAGCAAGAGGGCAATTGGGGACTTTGGAAAAGGAAGAGCACAGCTTGGAACCTCACAGCTCACCTCCATGTTCACCCAGATGAGACACCAACAATCTTACCACACTAACTCACCTGGGCATTGCACTGGAAAATACAAAATTCCTCATAATGTTAGAACAGAAGTTTGAATGTACGAGTCACTCTACTCTGATGTGTGCAAATATACAAAATACACGTTGTGGATTTGCAACATCTCCCATGTAAGTAAATGGAAGCTTTGTCATTGATTTTCATGGAAGGAGACCTTATTTCCAATGCTTAGCATAGGCCAGCTGCAGGTTAATGCCCTAGACCATGTCATGCCTTGCAGATCTCAGTTTAGACTAAAATCGTCTTTCATCCCAAACAAACTGCTGTCAATCTGCCTTTATTTGCTTCAACTATTACCTTACAGTTATTACTGGGAACTACCAACTGACCGCTTTTGAAGGAGCAAGGCCGTTTCACACAGACCCAGGATAATGACAACAGAAGAAGATAAAGTAAGAAGTCTAGGAGAAGTTGAATTTTTTTTTTTTAATTATTGCTATTTTTAAAAACACAAAAGACACTGAGGATGGAAGAAGTTAAGAGGAGCTTAAAGATACATGAAGACTGGAAAACAGATGCAGAGAATGCACCCAGTAATGGAAATTTTTGCATGGGCACTAAAGCTTACTCAAATGAATAGTTCTTTTGAAACCAATATGACTCCTTAAAGGAGTAAATTTAAATTTACTGGATCAATTATCTAAAATGAATGTTTAAAATAAATGAAAGAAAGATACAAGATATCAGAATACCAGTACTGCATCACACTAATACTAATGTTAATCATCCCTCATTAGAAACAAACTTCAAAGTGGTACAAGAAGGCTAAATGGTAATACAGGCAAGATTGAAACGTGATGATAAAACAAGGCCAAGGTATAGAACAGTACATGCAGTGAACAGGGAATTATCAGAAAGACTAAAGCAAAAAGGGAAACCAGCAAGGACTACAGCAGGAAGGAAGATGGGATGTATGTACATGAAGAACAAGCCCAGATGTTTTATTCCTGATTTATTCAGGGCCACAACCTGCAAACATTTGTCACCTGATGAAAAGACTGAAGTCACGGCCATTACTGTGAATTTCAGCCACCTGGGTCTAACTCTTAAGGATATTCCTAGATTTAGAGTTGCAGGGGCTTCCCTTCAAAATGAACACACACACGAGCATCTGCAGTGTTTGACCATTAGCTCTCAGCCGTTTCTGAGTTCCAAATTTCTCACAATATGGTTCTCACAGCCACAGCCTGTTCATTCTCCAAGTGAGAATGAACTGCTGGGAGTGTGACAAAATGTGGTGCAATGCAGAGACAGATATCCAGTGGAGACTAATATTTCCAAGAAATTATGAACAAATTCTACTGATCATCTGACAGAAATGAGATGGGCTGCTGGCTGACACCAGAAAGCACTCCGAACACTGCCCTAGTGAGAAAAATTTCTGTGGCATGTAAATAGTATTTCCTCAGATCATGTATATGTAAAATATAGGTTAGGTATCAACACCTAGTACATACATGGAACTGCTTTAAACAAAACCAAGACAAATTAACAAGAATTGAAAAGGAAAAAAATAATGGATATGAAGAAAATCATTCCAGGGATGATGTCTTTCAGTAAAGCTCTTCTACAACCTTATATTATGGAAAGAGAGGCAGATGAATTTTCTGTCAAATTTCTCTGAACAGATTTCTGCCAACCCTTCTTCTGCCAAAGATTTCCGTGACCCTGCTGAAGCAGCATGGGCAGCTGACAGTGCAGGTCCTCACCCAGCACCAGCTCCCAGCAGTGCTACTGCACTGCCAGTAGCACCTGAGCACCCATGTCAAAGCAGTCCCCAAAGATCCTCAATGAGCTGTTCTTACACCAGTGTTTCCAGTGCAGACCTTACCCCTGAATGGGGTGTATGGAGCAGAAAGCAGTAACTGTCTCCAAAGACATAGCTCAAATGTAAAAATCCATAACATGGATGCTAGAAAACAAAAAATACCTGAGAAGTGGGAAAAGTACAGAGAGACAGGCTAGAAAAACACATATCATATAAGTAAAGGCCCTGAAAATTACACATCAAGTTGATAGAAAAACGAACTGCTCAGATGTTTATGGTAAACCCACAGTCTTGCCAGGCTCTCCAGGGCCAAAGGAGAAACCCCAGCAGTTTGAGTTAGAGGAGTGTCCCTAATACTTCAGCCTGCAAACAAGATACAGAGGGTTTGCAGTGCACAGGAACAGAACTTTACACCATTTTCTGGGCCATTTGAATTGATGGATACTGGAGACTCAAATGCTGCTAGGAAGCCCTGGGGCAGACTCTTAATATGTGACAAGCTTTTGACTCTGGGAAACCTGAACACAACCTGTCTTAGATCACAAAACACAGTGTGTGGGATAGTTTCAGCACACCAGTTTAAAAATTCTCTGCCCTAGGATGGGCTGAGGTGTTTCATATAGGCTGGCACTATATGGATTTCACACTGAAGTCTGAGGTATTCTCTATTTTCTCACACAGTACTAAACCCAGAGCATTTCAGCTCAAGTTCATCTGCTTTTATGGCAAATAACTCTGAATACCCAGTACTTATCCGTCGTAATGTGGCACCAGAATCCCTGCTAACAGCTTAATTTTGTGAATCTCTTATACAATGCCTGCAAAGAAAACTTTGTAGCTGCTGAGCTTGTTATGGGTTGGGTACTCCTTTGCATCCTAAATGAATCCTGAATGTACCCAATAAAGCTCCATTTATTTTAGCTAGGGATATTTCCATAGGACTATTTTGATAGGCAGAAGTCCTTCCCCTCTGCTTTAGTGTCTTTTCCATTAAAGAGTAACAAATTTAAAAGTTCAAAAATAAATAAATAAATGGAGCAGGAAACTATCATAGCTTCAAAATCTCACTTTCTGGATAGGATTTAGGACAAGGGACAATACTAACAAAAACAATTGGCACCAGACTTTAAAGCCCACATGCTCAGGCCAATGATCACACACACACACACACACACACACACACACACACGAATTCATGCTGTGAATTCTCTTACAAATTTGCTGGAGACAACACACAAAAGCTTGTTTAGATGCCTCCGCTCTTTTTTTTTTTTTTTGTCACTGTGTTTATTTTTGTTATGCCCTTGCACACAGAGCCTTAGCTCTCCCCTTGCAGTGCGCATTTTGCTCATCTCCTGGAAGCACGAGGGGAATTTAAGGAGAACAAGTTTCCCAACTGTACACAGGGCATGTCACCACACCAGGACACTCGAGTCAGGCGTGCAGCCCTCTGTGGCCAGGGCTGCATTCAAGCCCTCTGCTAACAGCTCAGGGCAGGCAGATCTGTCACCTGGACATGTGAAACTGTACTGCCAGCAGACTGCAGCTCCTTTGAACAGTCTGTGTGCAGGGTAATGAGCCTGGCTCTGCACTTCAGCACAGGCAGCTGTCACAGCCCTCCTTGCCTGCTCAGCCTAGGGAAGAGTGAAACACAGCCAAGGAAAGAACATGGTTCAAAGGCCTGAGCCTGAGAGCAAATGCTAAAAAAAAAAAAAAAGGAAAAGGAAAAATAAGAACAAAGAAATCTTAAGCTGGTTTGTCTGTTTTTCAATTTACATAACTGTAAACAAATTCAGAGGTTTATTAGTTTATAATGCTTTTTGTGGTCATGTAATTCAAATGTGAGCTTTGATTTAAGAAATGGAATTTGGCAATAAAGGAGTTTCAAGGCGGCCTACTCACTTTCCCATTAAGAAGATTAAAAAAGAATTCAAAATATTTAACTTTGGGTAATAAGGTCTATATTTGTGTAGCAACTAATCTTGTGCTCACGCACATCCCAATTTGGTACTGCACTTGCTTAACTTTAAGCAAGTAAGTAATCTCACTGACTTCCCGCATACTTCAGGAAACACTAAGTGCTTTGCTGAAATGGGGCCATGATCAGATTTAAACAGTGTCCTTTAATGAGGATTTACTCATTAGAAAAAAAAAAAAAAAAAGGTATCCAGAAAAGTGACTCAGCCTGTTAAAAGCCAGCCATTCACCTTAACCAGCAACTTTTTATCTAATTTTGCTTTTAAATAAAGCTATCCTACCTTCAAAGGTGGAATCCAAAGAGAGTTATTTTAAACAGAACATTTCAAGTACAGCTAAATCTGGGAAAAATCAGAGCCTGGACTCTTAGCTGTATCCGGACTCGCTGTGCCTATGTAGAAGGCAGCAGCACATAATCCCTTGGTGTACCACAGCCACTTGGGCATTCAGCCTTAACTCTGAATGTGCTGTCTTGCTTTTGTAATCCAAACAGGCAACATCCGTATTTTCTGGCCAAGATCTTTTCAGTTGATTTTTTCCAGATTTCAGTCGTTACTTGCATGTAAAAGGAATTGAATTCAAACCTTAATGCTACAATAGGCTCTAACTGTATATACCACATACTTTTAAACACTAATCATTCTCAAGAGCAGCTACTGAGAAATAGCCTCATTTCGCCTTGAAAATACAGAATGTTGTTAGGAATAAGGGGAAAATTTACTGAAGAAATACCATGTACTTCCCCAACTCCAACTCAAAGATAAGGCCTTTGTTTTACACTGTGAACATTAGGTCTTTATCACAATTACTATTATTCTGCTATTGATTTAGCAGTGCTTTCTTGCAGGTGTTACTGCAGAAAATATGTTTATTTCACAGAAAATTAGCTAAAGAAGAAATTACATTATCCCATATCCACACATAGCAATGACCATCCATTTAGCTGTTTAGAAAAACATTAGCAAAGCCGCAGAAACTGTAGTTTTTATAGCCAGCACAGATTTAATTTTCCCAGTGGGAATAGGGGGAAGTTTTTCCTGAGCAGGTACATCTGCACACTCCAGAGAGGCTGCTTGGCCTCACTCCCACAGCACTAATGGTGGATGGGCTTGTCTGCAAAAGGAAGCTCTGCTGGATTTAAACAGGAGGCTTAGTTTTAAACAGAGTTCAAGAGCAAAAAGCCACATGGACATTTATTTAATGTGGTTTATTTTTATTTGGCTTAATTGATTCTGAATCATTTAAAGCCAAATAAAAAAGATAGCCAGAATCATTAATGCCCACAACTGAGTCTCCACCATTCAATCCAAATTAAAGTAGCAGCTTATTTAAACTAAAGTTGTTGTGTATGGACAAGGCCAAAGCTAATCAAGAGTTGTCTCATCACAATCCCAGCAAACAGTCTGAGCAGAGATAATGGCAACCTCTGCTTCCAGCCACAGCAACTAGCCATGAGGGACGAAGGCTCTTCAGTTCAGAGGAAGACCAGTCCGGACTATGCAGGGAAGAGGGAGAGGGGCTTCCTGCTAGATGGGGCTGGCAAATCTATTTCTGTGCCAAAGAAACAATCCCTTCAACGTCCCTCCAGTGTGTTGTCGAACCTGACCCATGTGAAATTTGAGAATGGATATAAATCAAAGGGAGAAAAAGTAATAAAAAGCTCCCGGCAGACTTGATGACATGTTGATAATGTTCTCGTCCTGGAGTCAGGGTGACACCAGCCCAGAGATGATATATAGAACTAAGCCCACATACCGACGATTTACTGGCCTAACGACAGTTTTCATTGATCAGAGGCCAACAATTACTGGATTCCTTCCCACTGCCTATTTCAGTATCAGGCTCTGGCGTACAATCAAAACACTAGTCCTGCTTCTCCACAGTTCATGTGCCAACTTTGCAGTGGATGCTCAAGCCAAGCAAGAATGATATGCAAATCTGGCAGGTGTTTGGGGCATACCAGTGCTGCTCAAAAACCCAGCCATAAAAAAGGAAACGGCAGACAGGCCAGGGGAGTCCCGATCTGCTCCAGAAGGGCTGCAGGCTCTGTACAGTACACAGTAAACAGGTCCCAGAAACTGGAGACATGGCTTTCAGGCAACAACAGAAAAGCTCTATTATTTTATCTCAGTATAAACAAAGCACATTCTTTATATCCCCTCCAGATTGTCTAAAGGCCTCTCTTGCCACTGCAGCTTATTTCAAAAAGAACAAGAACTTACAAACAAATAGAGCATCCGGTGCTGGTACCAATCATATAGCATTCCTTTGTATTTTGTTTTGCTTTGTGTCTTGAAGTAGGGAACCAGTAGAAAGAGATTTCCTTCCCAAGTGTATGGAAAATAGATGTGTCAAGCTGAATTAATATCTGCAATAGCACATTTAAATGGCCATGATTAAGCTGCTGGAACAAGATGAATCAATGCAGGAAAGGTGCTGGCAAAGAAATATTTTTCCAGTATATTACTGTCTCTTACAGACAGGCAAGTGCATGGAATTTGTCTTGCTCTATCAGGATTTACCTATCTGTCCCACAGTTAGCATAGGGGAATGCTGTAAACTTCCAAAAGCTTCTATACACCTCCTTTGGGACCCAAAGAAAAGTTGGGAGAGGCTCCAAAGAAACAACTCCTGCAAAAAGATGTAATTTCCTTACTGTAAAACTCATGAAACACACACATTTAGAAACTACACAGGAACTCAGACTGATACTACAGTGTCTTTGTACAACACTTCATACAACACTTTCTTTAAAAACATGCCACTAAATAATTTCCATCTCTCTTGATCTTCTATGCTCTTTCTCTTTTCCTTAAATCTGATTTAGCCAAGTTTTTTAACAGAGGCAAAAGCAGCTCAAGGGTTCAGAAAGGGAATTACTGTTTTAGGAACACAGACAATGGAAAAAATATCTTCTTAAGAACAAATGTCTTTTGAAAAAAGTTACTTTCAGCAATTTCATGAGACATCAGAATTAACTATTTTTAGGGAAAAACAAGCAAAAGGACAATGTGAGTTTGAAGAAACTCAGAAGATTTGAGGTTTTTGATGTTTCAATAATATCTGTATAAAATGAAGCTACCATCAGAAATACTGTCAACATCTCAGGAGAATAACAACCACCACCCATGTCAACCTGAAATTTGCATAGTTTCAACCATATGTTCTTTTTCTTTAATAAAAATTCATATAACACACTTAAAATATTTAATCCTCTTCTGCAAAAGGGAAAAGGGTGTTAACTAGAAAGAAAAAATGAAGTAGCTGAGTATTCAGAAGATACTACCAGCACATACTCAGAAAAGAAAGGCCGTTTCCCTCTATTCAATCTTCCCAAAAGTAAAACTTTTAAGAAGAGTGTCCAGGAGGTTTCAACACTAGTAGACTTTTATAGAGAGAATTAACTTCTATATGGGTATTTTGTACAAAGGAAGACCCCCTCAAAGCAGATGAGCCTGGCAGCCTTTTTGTGCTGCCCTCTTCAAGAGTGGCCATAAAGCTCTTCCTTGCTGCCTCCATCTAATTTCACTTAATATGGCATTTTATCCTCCATGTCTATTTACTCCTGAAATGTGACAGGTCAGTAGCCACAGTTATTGGCACTGCAGCCATGCCTACATGGCCCTGGCGAAGAGCTGGAGCCCCCTCACACTGAACTGAGCCTGGGAGTGCTGGCCAGGCTCCTGGCTGTCCCTGAGCAATGACTCCTTGTCATCCCACAGGAAAAGCGTTCTCCCAGGAGTCAGCACCACCCTGCCTCAACTGCACTAGATTATCAGGGGGGAATACACGAGGCTCTCTAAAGACAAGCCACAGACAGAGCAGCTCAAGTACTAAAAATATATTTATTTTTTGCCCAATGTAGACAGGTTGTTGGAAAGAGCTTCTCTGTCTTTTGCCTCCTAAAAGATTAAATAGAGAATGAACAAAATAGAAGCAGAGCTGAGGAACATGCTTTTATATTCTTTCTTATGAAAGGGGAATTTACGTGAGGGTCCCCATGGAATACACACTTCTTTCAGCCTCTTTTCCATTCACTTGCAGTACTCATCGGGATCCTAACTCTCTCCTGCAACTGCTGAAACCAACCATCTTTAGTAGTTCCAGATCTCTATTGTCTTTTTTATTTTTTCAATCCTGGACAGGGATTATTTCAACAAAATATTTCAGTGTGGAATGAGAAGGTGGCACTGGTAAACACTTTCTATCAGAAACTGCTACTCATTAATCTGAGCCCAAAAATTAAAGGGAAGCCCCACCTGAAATGTTGGATCTGCCTGCCTGCATCACACATCTCTTGGGAGGAAATACAAGACACAGCTCACTGAGAGGAGTGTCCCCATTGTGCTATGGGTGTTTGAATTAATTCTCAGTGTATTTTGACCGTGTACCCAGAGGCCATAGTGAGTTTGTTGAAGTTATGTTTTCCCCCACCCTTTCATATCACTGTTCTTTCCTTCTCTCACTAGTATTTAGACAGTCTGGTGTTCATCAGCACGCCCTCCTGGTCAGGCAGGCATCTGTTTCAGTTTCAAGTGGTCTGTGGGGAAAATCAAAGCTTTTAAGTTCAAAGAGGCCAAATTATCACCTGAAGAGGGTCCCCAGATCAGAACATCTGTATGCAGTAAGTAGGTGTGTTTCTAAATATCAGATTTTTGGAGATGAAATAATCTACAAAGGTGGAAGACTTGTTCACATCACGTACTTCAAATAGTAACCCTACAAATCAAGGTTAAAATTTTCTTTTCAGGTAAAGCTCTTTCCCAAGGAACTTGCTCTATGTACATGTCACCGCTATGCTGTTCACTATACACCAAATGCAATGATAGGACCAATGCCATTTTATCAACTGATTTTTATATCTGTACAGAGACAATATCATGGTAAATAATCTGCCTTCTCTTTCTCAGTTGCTGAAGGTGCCATACTCACAGAAGGGCACTGTCTCTGACAGTTTTTCAGGTCCTCCTATGTTGGATTTGTTTGCTGCATTTGATTGATCTTTGATGAATCTGGGTTATGACAGTGAACTATTGTAATGCATTGTGTGTTGAAATCAGGTCAACAGGGAGTTTATTTTACACCTTTCATGACACAGGAATGATTTACAATTTTTTCCTAAGCAGCAGGAGAGTGTTTGATGCTGTTCCAAACTGTCCTGGACAGTAACTACTCACACTTCTGAAATGTAAGAGTGCTGTAGAAGCTACCAGAAGCTCTGGCATTGCCTACAGACAAAGGCAGGTGTGAGGACATCCCGCTCAGCAGCACTCTGTCCAGAAGTGGAAGGTTATGTTAAGTGTACAGTCAGGCAAAGGAACTTCATTTTAACTACAGAGATCAAAACTTCCTCCGTAGGACTCTTCCACCCTTTCACTCAGGGCTTCTTGTTGGCTGGCGCAAGGTCAATTTTTCCAGGTTGAATTCAAAGGATAGGTTACCTAGTGAATACTCCAAAAAGTATTTGTCAGCCTTCAGAACTTGTTCCTGCATCTTTATTATGGCTAATTTCCTATTTCTGCTCTTGCCCACTGTTTCCATCTCTCATTTCAAGTCTCAGCCTTTTGATCACATGATCTTTTCTTTTTCTGGACAGTTGGGAAGTTTGTGTTTGTGTACAAGAGTCAACATACATCAAAACATTCCTACGTGCCAAACCTCACAGACCTAAAATGTGTGCCTAAACTGAGAAACACAAGAAACAAATTTGCAGAATTAAACTTTAAGTAATTTACCAGACCAGCTGCTCTAACTTCATCTTTATCATCCCTCCCTTTCAGCTGATTCCAATAATTTGCAATAATAGAAGTGAAATGAAAAATAGGTCTCTGTGAAATGGTAGCAAAAATAAAACTAAAATGAAAGAAAGATGAAACATGTAGTCATGGTGCACGGTGCCATTAAGATCTTTCAATTTTCTATTTCACTACATTGCACAGGGCTGATCTCTGCAAGTGGCTGCGAAGTAAAAAAGCAATTTTAAAGTATTTCTGCTCTGTCCAAGTAATAATTGAGTAAAAGGGATATAAACCTCTTCTTGTTCACAATTTGACAACATCTGACAGAACAAGTTTCTCTACACTGCTATATTGAAAAAATAAAAATCAAAGCAATTCTCCTCTCAACTAAGCCCATGCCACCACACAGCACAGTTGGGAGATCTGGATCTGCTGCACCCTACCTGTCCAAGTGGAATTTCTTCCCTTTATTAATCTCTCTGGCAAGTGGTGGGGCTGCCACTATATTTAGCCAGCTCATGCAGGACTGGCTCCTGCTGTCTTCAAAAGGCATATCAGGTGCTGATGCCTATTTTTAAACAGGACAGCTAAACTTCCCAAGTGTGGTGACCCATGAGTTTGGACATTCTGCTTTTAATCAAGTGAGTTAATTAACTACAGGGCTCAAAAGGAAAAAAAGGCATCAAAGAGGAAGAGCAGGCTACAATAAAGCAACTCAAGATCTGAGCAATAGGAGCTCCTCCTACTTCAAGCACAACTATTCAGGGAAGGAATTCTTTTCCCCTCCCCTTATCTCTGCCACTGAAATACAGGCAAGGCTTCTTCCTTCCTGCAAGAGGCTGACATCATCTTTTGTTCACAAAAGTCTCCAGCACTGGTATTACCCACTCTCAAATGGAAAGTTATATAACAAACAACATTTTGTCCCTAAATACCTTGCCACCAGGAGGATACTAAGAAAGTATTGAGATCGATGACTGAAAGTAAGTACAAACTGCTTTACAGACCTTAAAGAGACCCTTGTAAAACAATCATGAGAAGTAGCTATGGTATGAGCAGCAATGGCAAGTGATAGGTTGGTACAGGGTGCACAGGGGGTTGAAAAAACTTTAAGGTATTTTCAAGAGAGATAAAGTATGCCATGCAGAAGTTAAAGAATTTGAGAGAACCAATGACAGAACCCAGGATTTCTTATAACTACACCTACTTTGTAACCTTCAGCCAATAATCCTTCCACAGCAAAGTGACAGGGTTATTACTTCTTCCTTATGCTAATTATATATATGGTGAAAAAGACATCCAATATTTTCAACCATTCTGAGAATTAAAAAAAAAAAAAAAAACAAAAACCCTAAGCAAAAAACCACAAACCAAAACAGCTTATCAATGTTATTATTTACACAGATACACATCTCACCTCTAACACAGCGGAGCTGTTATTTTGAGCTGTGCTGCTGGGGAAAATGCAAGGATTTTCTGTCTGTTCAATGTAAAAGGCAGATACAAAGAGATATGGGGTAAGTCAGAGTTTAGCACAAAGTTGAGAAGTACTGCAAGTGCTTATCCAGTTCTGTGACACAGAGGCAAACACTGAAAACACAGAGAACATGATGATCAATGGACAAAACCCCCCTATCTGCAGAAGAGATGCACCCACTGTTGATAGCGGGTGTCATGTTCAGCTTCTGCAAAGATAAGTCCTTGGTCCTCTGTTTTCTCTCCCCCTGACACATGTACACACAAACACACTGTCCCTTAAACACCACACTTAACTAAGTGCAACAGAGGCCAAGCTTCACAGGCAAAGGTTCCTCAATCTACCCCTTTTCAGATAGATGAGATTAATGTTTTCCTGTCAGCCTGCTGACATTCCAATTTGCTCTCCAGCTTAAAGGCCTTCCTTAAAGCAATGAATAAAGAAAGGAGAGTCAGCAGTTTTCCTTTCTCCTTTTTCTGTCATCTACTCTTCTCCATTCATACATATACATGTCCTCCCCCAGATTTTTACCACAGCATTTCTTTTGTTAAGTTTCTCCCTTCTCAGCCATTGGACATGGTTGGGTTTTCTTTTTCCCCTGAGAGACAGTGACAGTTTTGGACACAGTGACTTGCAGGACACAGAGTGGACATGAGTCTATCCATGGAAACCTGATATATCTCCTCTGGTTAAAATAGCACAACTAACTGTAAAATTTCAAAGCAGCTAGACACTGAGCAGCTAATCCTACCTTACTTACCTCCTGCTATATATTCAAAAATAACAGCGTTCTCCATGCTCTAAGAAAATTCTCACCCTTGGTCTATAAATATCAAGAGCACCCAGAGGAGGCAGCCAGAGCTGAGGTCTCGCTCTGCCCCAGTAACACAGAGGCAGATCAGACATCCCTGCTCACGTGGCTTACCAGAAACAGTCCCAGCGTTAAAAATGACCTCACTGAAGTTTCTGTTTCTTTCCACTGATGAAAGCAGACAGCATGACTGGCTCAGATGTCAACATTTACCTTGCAGACATCTTAAGTTAGCTGAGCTGAACTGAGCTCCAGACATGACAAGGAGTACAGGGCACTGCACACCTCCTCAGCAGCTGTGACAAGGGCTGCTGGTAAAGACAAAGGGTAACCAGAAATTAAACACAAGTTCTGCATGGGAGTACCAGAAAATCTGGACATTTTCCTGTGCCCTTTTTATTTAAATAAGACGACAAAACTGTTGTCAAATTAGAAATGGAGATCCTATCTGTAGAAGCTGAAAGTCTTAGAATAAAGAAAACTATGGCAATTTATCTGACTAGGTACTGCAGATTTTAACTGCAGCTTCACTGAGTTGAGATTTGAAACTTTTCCAGCTTAGTTATAAGTCACAAAACTCCTCACAGATCAAGTCATTCACAAATCCAGAACACTTCTCTGTATTGTGTAATATGCAGAACATTTGTTTTTCTCATTTGTTGTTACAGACAACATCCATGCCTTCAGTACCCTCTTTCTTGGTACTCTGCTGTTTTTTCCACTTATTTTCATTCCTAACCTCTAATGGCAATTGTGAAGGCAAATCACAGCATCACTTTCATTACTGCTTAATTCAATATGCTTATTTGCTTAAAAAAATGTTCATAACATCCCCATTGCAATGAGGGATGATTCCCCCAGACAGCTTTTGCTGATATTATTGTATGCTTAGTTTGTTTAATAAGCTAGTCCTCAGATACAAGTCATCAAGTCATTTTGGTCAGCCTCATTTCTGAGCAGTCAAGTCAGCTGTTTAAACAATGTGCTTCCACTTCTCATCTTCAAGGTGAATTGCTTCATTGGGAAGCAGGGTATTGTTAGCAGCATCTACTGTGGTTAAATTAAAGGCGAGTCAAATTCTGTCACTGTTTTAAAAACACTGAGCAATTTTTTGAACTAACTAGATTATTGAAACTTTGTTATATAATTTAAGAAGAAAAAAAGTAATTGAAGCAACATAAAATAGCTCTCACCCCTATCTGGTAATAGACATGTTCAGACACTACATGTTTTCTGCCACATGCTGGGCTTGCAGTAGGATAACAGAGTTCAGAGGCTTCCCCACCATTCACCATGTCCTATAAAAATGAAAACTAAATAGAGTTTTCCATCCATCCCTCAAACTGATTTGAGCAGTCATTTACAGCAGTCCCAGGGAAAGGATTAAAAACTGTGAACTTTCAAAGGAGGGTGAACTCACACACATCTGGTAACCCACAGAACTCTTTCAACCCAATTTTCTTCTGGCTGACAGCACTCCTTAACATTCATGATACTCATTCATGGATCTGATTTAAAAGAGAAGAGTTTCCTCTGACAAATTTGGTCATGGGAGAAGGCTGTAACAGGCAAATCTGCACCTCTTTGGCAGAAGTTCTCCCTAATTGAAACTCATAAAAAAGCCATTTTTATCAACTTGTGTGTGCTTTTGAAGTTGTTTTTCTTTCTTTGTGTCAATCATTCAAGCCATTAGATGACCTCTTTAAAAAATTAATAAGGACAGCAACATATATGTTAAAGGCAAATTCTGAAAAACACCAAAGAAAATATTTTTCTTATGTATTTGCAAAATGTGGGGCAACTTTGTATACAAGTATCAAATTTAAGGGAAACTGAAGTAGATACAATCCTGAGCTCTAAGCTCGGGTGTCATTTAGGAGATGGACTCTTTTGGAAAACTTTGCCCTTTGGATAAATGTGTGGCCTCTTGCACTGGTAGTTGTGATTCTTTCATGTGATACCGAGTGGTACATGAGCAGGTTTGGACAGTCAGCCCCAGTTAAACCTCAGGAAAGTGAGAATGGGTTTTTAAGCAAGGGCCAGCTTGTATTTGGTTAGCAGGTTTTTAAAAGCATGTGTGTAAAAGGATACTGCTGCAAAGGAAGTAGCCCAGCTTCAACTCCCATTAACCCTTGACAGGTATGACTTAAAGCTGAAATCTCACACCTTCCCTGGTTTAGCTCTAAGTGCTCAGATATGTACATAGATAATTCTCAAATTCCCAGGGTTTATAGTTCCCAGCTCCATCTAATGAAGAAACATCCTCACAGTGTTTATTTTTTGAATGCACTAGCAAGCCTCCCTACCCTCAAGTCTCTGAATGCCCATTTCAGCCAGCTACCAATTCATGTCACACTGTAATGAGCATGAAATTGAACTGTAAACCACACTTGACCAAATTAGTATTAACTGAGGCAGGGGAAGTAAAACAGGAATAAGGGAAACCCAGTTCACAGCTGTGCAGATCATAACTAAAGTGCCACATGCAAGAACAAGATTACATTTTCTAACAAATTCCACAGAGATTAAGTCATCAAAATAATTCTGGTAGGGAGGATGGTTAATTCCACTAAACAGATCTGATATATACAAAAGGAAGTCTACTTCCTCTAAAAAGGAACCTATGATAGATTTGAGAATAGCTGTAATGGCTAAAACCAGAGAACTTTATGACCATAGTAATGCAGTTGATTACACAATTAGGCAAACTTTGAAATTATCAGTTGCATTTTGGAAGTGTCTAAAAATCCAAGTATTCCCACTCATAAACACAAGTGGAAGATATATTCTGCCATGCACAGTCTTAGGAGGTGAGGGACATTAAAATAAACATAGTACTGCAGAAAAAGTTCCAAAGGAAATTAAACTACTTATTTCCAGTCACAGAAGGATTCAACAGAGAATTGAAAATAGTGAGGAAGTCCTTCCATCCCATCTCCTGAATGATGGCCCTGAGGCTGTACATAATTACAGAAGTATAATAAAATGTTCCATGTAATACTTGCTTTGTCATCCTTCTTGAATAGACACAGACACAATGCCAGGCAGTTTTAGCAGTATGCAAAGTAAAGTTAAATTTTTATTCTCTCCCACATCTCTATATTGGATATTTCATGCCTCTGAGGAAGAGGGAGAAAAGGCAGACTTAGGTGCAGCTTTGGTGTGCTGGAGCAAAAACCTCTTATGGTAAAATTTTGCCCTAGGACACTGAAGAAATTCTGCTGTTTTTCAGAGACCAAGACATGGAGAGAAAGAACAGACATGGAAGAGAAAAAGGAATGTCCAAGACAAGCTGAGGTTAGAGGCTGGGTTGGAGAAAAGAATTAGAAAGTGACAAGAGACAGAAAACAAAAATATTGGTTAAAAAACCTAATATGGCTAAGCAAAATATTAGTTCATGGCTTTAGGAGAGCTCTTCTTAGTACTGGGCTCTCAAGACAGCTCCAGGGAAGGTTCTCCTTTTCTCTGGCACATTTATCCGTGACATGCCAATACACCAGGCTGCTGTGAGAAGCAGCTCTGCATTGAGCACTCAGGAGTGAGGAGACTCTCAGAAACTGAGCTGGTGGGGAGAGCTGTACACACTGCTGGAGGCAGAGTCTCACTGCACTGCAGGGAAGGAACAAGAGCATGAAAAGCCCAGGGAAGCAGGCCCAGCTCCAGTTCATTCCCTCTCCATGGAAGTGGCAGTTCCCCTTAGTCTGGATGGTGTACACTGGCCTGTTCTGAGCACAATTATAACCATTCAATGAATATCTTCTTTGCCAGACAGGACCATTCTAATCATCCACACCACCCAGTTTCAGGCTATCATGTCAAATAACACCTAGACACAATTAGTAGTAATAATCTCACCACCAAATTAATGTCAGGTTTTGCCTCAACATGAACATCACACTCCTTAGGATCAACAATTAGGGAAAGTAAAGCATTCAGTTACCAGATGTTACACAAAACATAGATCTCCTGATGCATTTGCTTTTCCTACCCATCAGGTGCTAGGCTTTGAAAGGACATGAGGAGTTTATTGCCTCCAAGAGCTGCATTCTCATCCCAAGGCAACATCCAATAAATACACCAATACCTCTGTTAAGCAAATATCTCTTTTGTCAGAGGACAAGTGCTGTCCTTGTGTTTGGTCTCACATTAACCAAGTTCTAGTCATCCTTAAAACTTGTTTGCCCCCAAAAAAGTATCACATATTATTAATATATTCATAATATTATATTAATAGCAAAGATGTAAGTAAAGATCAGACTTAATACATGACAAATTACACCCACAATACATTATCTTCTTTTTGATGTTTAACTTGGGGTACATGAAGAGAAAAATTTATGCAAGGTGAAATAGGTAAACCTTATATGCAATATTGTTTCTCAATACTGCCACTTTAGATGAAGCAAACATGCAAAACCAGACAATCAGCTCACAGGATGAGAGCTGAGCTATCTTTCTCCAGTCTCAGAAGCAACAACTGTTCCCTGACACATAATAAATAAAAGGGCTCTAAATTTGGGCAGTAACAGAAGCCTCAAAGAGCTTCAGACTGCTAACTCCCTGTGGTAGTCTGCCAAGCCAGCTGAGGGAACGGTGTGGTTTCTCCTTGGTAAAAAAGAAAACCAAAATTTGAGTAGAACATGCCACAGTCCCGACAAAGTGCTGTCAGAGAAACACCACGAAGAAAGAGCTGGAATCTGAAATGCTGCTGGTGCTTGGGCTGAGTTCTTGCCTCAGGAAGAACTGGTAGGACTGTGATTCACATGGAGGGAAGTTAACAGGACAGGTCCTTGAGCCAGGTGTAAGGGCAAATATCATCACTGGACATGACCAAAGGTTCTCCAAGAGCTGGACAGTCTGAGTTGCCACTGTTTAGATAAAACAAGTCCATGGCTATGGTTTCCTAGGAGAGCAGCTTCTAAAGTTCATTTCCCCCCAGTCCAGGGACTCAAAGCCAAACTCAAGACTCGAGAGAAAGCTCACTGTCATCATACACACAGAAACACAGGTGAACAGCCCAGGACAGGGCAATGGCCTGTCAGCATCTCCCAGGGTAGGATCACCACACAGAGGTGCTGCCAAGCGTTCACGTGTGGCAAAGCAAGTGTGGCTCTGCTCTTCCCTGTCCATTTCCCATCTGGAAGCTCGACTCAAGCTCCCTGCACATGGTGAACCACTGCATGACCAGCAGCTGCAGCCCTAGCAGAGCCACCCAATCCCTATGCTGCCACTCCAGCAGCTTCTTGCTCCACAAGCAAACAGAAAGATGACAGAAACAAAAAATGGCAAGTAGAGGGAAAAAGAATGACCTGGGGAAAAGCAGATACAGAGGGAACAAAAATAATAATCAGGAAGAGGACATACTGCACAACAGCAAGGAAAGAAAACAAGTTCAGAAGGCACGGAGTGGGATGAAAACCTTAAAGTACACAAGAGCTGAAAAGGAAGATAAACAGCAACAAATATCTTTTGCTACAAAGAGCTCTCCATAGAGAAAAAAAGGGGGAAAGTTTGCCTCTAATTAGAATTAACTACTTCCCTTCACCTCCACAGCGCATCAGCTTCCAAGTTTTGTGTCTGTTTTCTCTCTCTCTGGCTGTGCTAGACACCAACACTGGTGTGGGGGCTCAGCCACCTGCAGCCCCCGGGCGCTGCAGGGAATGGCCAGGGGCTGGCCCTTTGCAGAGGGGTTTTCACCTGGTATCATAGCAGAAGCTGTCACATCACACAGACCTCAGACACCACAAAATAGTGTATTCATTTCTATCCTAAAGAAATTGCCATGTTCATTTGGACATGCCTATTAAGGCTTAGAAAAAATAAATTTGAGCAATTGCCAAATTTGAAGCCTTACATTTGATTTTTTTTTTCCTCCCAAGTAGCATAATGGACCTAATCCATATTGTGCGCAAGTATCCTGTAAAATTTAATTAAAAGCCCAAAGCTGGTAAACAAAGTGATGTTATGACACCAGAAATGTAACAGTTTGGTGAGGTTTCAATGTAACTCAAGTCACAGGTGGTTCACAGTCCATGAACCCCTATGCAGTAACTACCTACTGTACTTTTTTGTATATGTTACACACTGGGGCTTAGTGCCCCTAAATGTTTCCTGGAAGAGGAGATGAAATAATTATCTTGGTATACTTAGCCTTCACTAAACAAAAAAATATTTCCATTTCCACCCTTTGGGATTTCATATGCCTTGGAGTTTGATGGTTAAAAGTGCTGTACTAAGTACTAAGACAGATCATAAAAAAGGTTCAGGCTTTTCTCCAGGGAAATGTTATGCTGTGATCTCACTGTTTTCCCAGATAAATTTCATTGCATTGTTTCTTTTGCAGCAGTTTTAGACCCATGTGAATGCCATAGCCAATACCAGATGTGCCTCCATGCACTTGCAAGAGAGCTCTGAACAAAGAAAATCCAGGAGAGCTGGAGTTCTGCTTAATGAGAACAGCCCTGGGACAAAGCTTTAATAGTTTAACTAAAATTACATTCAAAACTTAATTAGCAGAAGCTCTGAACTCACAAGCCGTGGCCCATGAGTTCTAATACACTAATTAGCTAAGACACCCTTTAAAGCCAAGTACAGCTAAACCTTCTTGAAGAGCTGTCACGTGAGCCCTTGGATCTGAGGCAACATTTGTGCTGCACATGGGAAGTTCAGCATTATTTCACTACAGTGCTGCTGCACATACAATCACTGCAGGTCCCAATTACCCTGGGCAACAAACAAACTATAAAATGTTCATAGCATGTAGTCCTACACACAAGGAGAGATCAAAGCAAACTTTAAGCATGGGCTTTGAGCAACCCATGTCTAGTGGAAGGTGTCCCTGCCTGTGGCAGGGCGGTTGGAACTGGACTGTTATTAAAGACCCTTCAAGCCCAAACCATTCTGTGATGATCCTACAATTTATCTACAGTAATGTGAGCCAAAAAACTTGGACAGCTGGACAGGAATTTTCAAAACTTCAGAAAAATTATGTCCTTAAGAAGGATAAAAGCATTAGAAGTAAGGATTTATTTCAAGCATGTAAAAATCTAATATTTCAGCAATTTTGAATAAAATGTCACATTTTTTGAAAATAACTTTGGTGACACAGTCTGTCTATTTTGACAGATTATATTGTCTGGGAAATAAAATTCACCATAGGATCCCAAATAACTTCTGGGTTATCCCACTGTCTTTAGTGGCATTATTTAAGCAAGACTGCTGATTTCAGCAGGAAATTCGGTTAAGTCCAGATTTTGGGATATGAAGAAGTACTGCAGGTATTGAAGAACCTCACAAGGAATACATACAGATTTTTTTTTACTGGAAAATTTTCCCTTGGAAACTAACCCTGAAAAAGGTTCAAATACCTTTCTGTTATGTTGTATTTCACATAAACATCTGTATTTCAGCTGTTACCATTTCCAAATCACAGAAGTTTTCAACATGCCTTACACAGTGGAGAATGGGAAAGAGAATTTTAATTTAGGGATAACAGGGCAATTTGTATTTATTAAGATGACTATCCTACAGTCTTAAAGAAAAAGAACAAAAGGAAATTTTACACTCCTGTGACAGATTTCAAGACAGTGAAATCCACAGTGCTTAATTTATTTACCTTTGAAGGACAAACAGAGGCATTGCCAGGATCTGGCTCTCTTGTGCCAGGGCATTTCAGTGGTTGAAATCTGATGCTTTTAACAGCCAGTCATTAGTTTTTTTTTTTCTCTGAGGCCTTATTTTTCCTGCTAAAAAGGTGTGTTTCTACCTTTCAAGATAACTAACTTAGGCTAAAATTAGACACAGTTTGCTACCCAATGGTTAAGAAAAGAGGAACCTTTCCAACAGGAAAACTGGGAAATCTTGTCTTTCCCTGCCCCCCAAAGCAATCAAAACCCCTGCAGCATTATTGGGTTATTTTATTTTAATGGACCTTGGTCAGTTTATAAATGTGCTTATATGGCTGTCTGTAACCACAGGGGATAACCTTGAGAACCCAGAGGATTACTCCAGCCCTTTGCCTCATTTTTTCTAATCACATGTGACACTCAAGACAGAGACAGAAGGTTTTTAAATATATGGCAAACTAGACAGAGCCACCCCTGGCTGGTGCTGACCTTGTGTGGCCAGCCCTCGGGCACAGCGGAAGCACCTTGTGCAGCACACAACTCAGACCTCTGAGTTTTAAAAAGACCTCTGAGTTTTAAAAATACACTTCTGCTGGGGTGATGTCCACTGCCAACACCCAGATTTAACAGATAATACAAAGTAGCAAACATTGACTAGGCACAAAGTACAGTGTGCTGTAGGAAACCCACACACTGGGTTGGGCCCTGGTACTGAATCTGACCAGAGACCCTTTGAGCCTACTCAACACATGGAACAACATCTCACCCACCCCAGTGGAGTGGACACTGGGCATCCATTCTGCTTCCACCAAACACTGCTGAGAGTAGCAGGCAACCATCAAATATTACAGATTGCAACAGCCCCGTCACGTGGTGGCTACTGTTTTACATGTGAACTGCATAAAACTCACACTGACACAAATCCATAGCTAATAGCTATTACGGTGCTTACTATCTACATGAAGTGTCCTTCTCTTCAGCTTTACGTAATGTACATGAGATCCACAAAACATCAAGGGAAATCTTAACCAGGAGTGCAGAAAAACTTAGTCCCAACAGGTTGAAACCAATAACAAAAAAGAAAAAAAAAAAAAAAGAGAGAGGAGTACATCAAAGTACAGTATTTAGTTCTGCTTGTATGTGTAAAGCACTAAGTCTTCCCTTGAGGATACAGAGTTGTGATGTTTGCTCCTGCACTGTGCTGCCTCTGTTAAACCCATAGAAAGAGTTCAGGCCTCCTGATAACTTTGCAACTGCTGATCCAGTAAGCTGCTTAAAAAGACTCTTGATCTCTCAAAGCAAATTTTTTACTTCCAGTTTCAAGTTACATTCCCTATTTCAAGTGACTAAAAAAAGAAGAATCAAGGGGAAAAAAATTAAAATGAAGAAAAATTAAAATGAGACATGCAAGCCTTCCATAGAAATCATCCAGCAAGAATTCAGCCACAGCCACTGTTCAGATTTCAGTCCAGACTGTTCAAGGTAATAGGCTGGCAATGAAATGAGGTTAATCTTCCCCCTTTCTCCTGTAAGTAAATGTGGAAAGGAGTCTTGCTGGACCTGCAACATAAAAATGAGTTTCCATTGCAGCCACAGCAGTGACTGCTGCTCTGCAGTTGTAAGGAAATCCTTCATGTCACATGGCCAGGAAGAGAAACCCATGGAGAAAGAAAACTCATGAGATTCATCATCCTGCCTCCCTTCCAAATTTTCCTTAGTCCCAAAGGAGAGACAATGCAATCTCAAACTGGGTTAGATTTTCCCTCAACTGTCAAGACAGCCTGTCCCAGCCAAGAGGGCACTCTGCAGAGCAGAGCTCTCAGGAGCCCAAGCTGGTGCAGCATCCAAGCACCCTCTCTGGCTGCAAATGTATCCTGGCTTCCTTCTGTTTCAGAAAATAATTCACAGAAATGAAGTTCATCAGAAGGACACCTAAGATAGTTTTCCTCTTTCCATGTTAAGTTTCCAATGAATTTCCCACAGATGGAGAAAATCTTATCTTGTGCCCTAAATCTCCAGCTTGTAGAACTGTTTGCTCTGTAGACTGTCATGAACAAATTAAATGTGAAGTAAATTTATCAGGGGCTTTTATTTCTAGTAAGCATCTGGGGAAAAAAAACAAAACAAGCAAACAAGAAACAAACCAACAAACTCATAGAGGATCTTAAAGAGACAAGAAATGCATATCTAAGCATGCAGAACAGTCACTGCTTTATTTCTACTTGTGAAGCTAGACAGGTTGAATTACAGAATCTGTGTGTCCTCTCAAATTTAAGTATTCCTGTCCATCCCAGGTGAATGATGAAGGAGCTGCTCTGTAACAATAATGCCCTCAAAGCCCCTGTAGCAATTTTCTTTATGCAATTTAGACTTCACTTTAGTTATTTTCAATGAGGCAGGGTTCAGTCAATACCAGTTCTTAGTGCCAACTACCTCTTTCCTGCACATTATTCGACTAATAGCACTGCTTCCTAATAACCACATTTGCTTCATAATTAATGCAGCTAGAGTTTGCAAAAATTGCACAAGTTGTATGAACAAGGATGAGGCATAAAGGCCTCAGGCACATTGAAACAAATCTCTCCTTTTCATACATTCAATCTCAAAGTGTAAACATGAAAAATATTTGGCTCATTTTCACTTTATTTAGGCCACACAAGACCAGGAGGTGGCAACATTTGGATACTACTCTCATGCTGAAATCTTGAGCTTCTGGGAGAAAAAAAAAATACTATAAATAAAATATATAGATGATTGAAGTAAATGGGGATTGCACATATGAATCCAAGAACTTTATTTGGCCCACAGAATGGAAAACCAGCATCAGCTAAAACCACAACAGAAATGGATATAATTTGTCAGGTCCAAATGCAAGAATACAAATGGAAATGACAGAGACAGAACACTAAAACCTCAAAGAGGATCTGCAATAGACATCAAAATACTTACAGAAATTACAGAGAAACACACTTGAAAATAAATAATTGAGGACAAGCCTGTTAATATAATTAGTTCCTCCAGTGCAGGAAAGGTAAAATAGAGTACTGAAGTCAGGATGTGGAAAAAAGGGAGATTTATCACAAGTAGCATGCCTCTGTTCACCAAAAAAAAAAAAAAAAAAAACCAAAAAAACCAAAAAACCCCAGTTAATAGTAACTTTCTGCTGCCACCTCTTTCCTCCCTAACCAGCACATGCCCTCAACCAGGAGCAGTTTAATTAGGCTGTGCAGAAATCCAGGAGGATATCTTGCCAGGTAGTT
Source organism: Anomalospiza imberbis (assembly GCF_031753505.1). Lineage (NCBI taxonomy): Eukaryota > Metazoa > Chordata > Aves > Passeriformes > Viduidae > Anomalospiza > Anomalospiza imberbis. The sequence goes on along the minus strand of NC_089692.1, from coordinate 8,928,918 downwards.
TAACTATTGATATCCCTGTGATTGTGACAGCCGAGTGCTTTTATGCAAAATATGACTTAAAAATCACACAGCACGTGGAATGAATCAATAATTGAGCAAATCTGCTCTCTCATGAACAGTTTTCAAATTCCTGTGTAAGGCAAAGCATAAGCAGAGTCCTTGGGCAATCAGACAATACACCACTGAACTTTATGCAGCAAGGCTTCCTCTTGGATTACATTTTTGAAAGCAGTGGTTGGCAGAAACAAAAATATCTGTCTTCTTGCCAGAGCTTGATGAGCTCCTGTTGGAGAAAAGGATGTCCCTGCAAAAACCAGGCAGAATTAGGCTTTTCTGGGAAATGGAGGTATAGGAAGTGACCACTTTAGAGTTTGCGTTTTCAAGTGCCTTGCCAACATCTCAAGACAAGTACTATTTCACTTCAGTAATGTCTAGCAACTATTCTCCTTCATCTGGATCGGAGAATATCTCTGGATACAAGATGACAGTGTCTTCCCACCCCTCTGCCAGTCTATCAAAGAGCTAAGCCTTTCTATTACATGACTCTCAATTCTGATGCACACAATACATCGGGCTCAGCCCCGCTTTCTTACAGGTATCAGATACCTTTCTTACAGGTATCAGGGCTCTCCTTTTTCTTCTGTAAGGGCCTCTGATCTAGAAAGAAAGAAATTTGCTGGGATTTATACTCCCTTTCTGTTTTTCTGAAGCTTTTGGCATACTGTCTTTATCCTTCATGTCTGATGATTTGAATATCACTGTTCTGACAGACACATCATTTCCCTCCCTACAAGCGTTTCTATTACTCTTTCGACTTCTAACTGATCATCGTTCTGATTTAAATGCAACAGTTCAGTTAACAAGTTGTCTGAAAAGATTATCAATATTCCTTTTCCTATACTTCCTTGTCACTTGCTAGCCTGCAATACTCAAGGGCTTCTATTCCAAAATCTCTTTGAATGACAGCTCCTCATTCACTTCTGGAAGACTCAAGGTTGGATTAAATTTCTTTTATTGCTTCCTGTTACAATCTTAAAAGGACTCTTTTTGTGTCTTGCATGACTTTCTTTCCATTCTTCATTTACTTCTTTGTCATTTGCCCTTCAGTAGCACTTGGAGGTCCTGACAGAACTGTCAAAAGAAGTTTGCACATTACAGCCCTGGAATAGAGGGGCTCTGCCCCAGGAGTTAAGAGATGGAAAGAAACAAAGAAAGGATCATTATCTTTGTGGGAAGGATGAACCAGCAAAAAACAGAAACAAGACTTGCCCAAGCTTACAAGGAAGTCTCTGAAAGATACAGAAGTAGAGGCCAGATCTCCTAGAGCTGAAGGGCTCCCCATCTCCTCTCTCTGATATTCTCTTTCCCAGGGCACTTGTGCCTATCTTAACTACTCAATTATGCAGGACCAACACATAAATGGCTGTCATCTGACTTTTGCAGCCTCCAAAATCTTTTTTTTCCAACTGCCAATGATGGAGTTGCACCCGACCAAAAGCAATTGATTTTGAAAAATGAGTGAAAGGAGTAAACCGGAATGGATGATCCCCATTTCCATTCAGCAGCACCTCAAGGTACTGAACAGACTAAAATGACAATCCAAGAAATTTGATATTAAACGAAGCAAACACATGCTTTGAAGAACAGAACATAACATCATTTCTAAGCAAAGATGAGATAATAATTTTCCAGAAAAATACATTTATTGCTGAATGCCTTATATTAAAAAAAAATTAAAAAATAAAATTCTACAAGAACCCCAGCCTGGAGCATATAATGGTTTATGCAACAAATACTTGTGAAATGCCTACTTAAAAAGTTAAACCCCCTAGAGGGCTTGTGAATCTTTTAGTTGTAATGTACCCCTGGAGGATTTTATTTTGTATCCGCCTAGCCTAAAGTTAAAGAGCACTTTTTGAACATGTTTGCTTTACTTGAAGCTAAAATCTGGGTTACTTGGGGGAGGGCAATGGAGAGTCTAATAAATCTTACAATATACTTCTTGGCAAGAAAACTACTTACTGGTGTCATGAAGAAACAACTTTACTGCTCTCTAAAGAAATATTGGTTTCAGAAGTTACTATTGTATTCAAGACACATGGAAGCTACATTAAATCAAGTTGTGAAACATACTTTGGAATATGTGTTTAAAAAAATTAAATCTTAAAACAGATTCTGACATATTAAAAACAGGAGGAAAAAAAGGAAAAAAATAGGAAAGTTTCTAAGGGTTCCATACATTTTGAAGGAGGAAGTTTAAAACTTGGGTGTTCCTCTCCATAAGTCACATTCCACAAAGAAACAGCTTGATTTTATGTATATAGTTTTACCATTCAAACTTCAGTGAGGTTTTTTTTAAGCTTCTATTTTCACCATTAGAAATTGTGGATTTCTAAGCACAGGAAACATGAAGAGGGAGCCCAATTGCTCTGAGACTACCAGCTAGAATATGTTTTCTTGCTCATATTTGAGAAAGTGCTGTAACTCTTGGCTCACAATGCTCCCAGTTACTTTCTTCCCCAAACACTGCATCCACAAATGGATCAGCTAATTAATCTAGACATAATTAATTAAGGCCACCAGCAGCAGAGCAAAATTGCTTTGCCAGTTGCCCATGTATTTGGATGACCTCCCATATGCTGCCCAGAGGAAAAAATTGAGAAGCCTAATCTTTACAAAAAATCAACTGTAAAAACAATAAAGTGAATTTATACCCTTTGAAAGAAAGCAGATTGAGTAGTCAATTTATCCTCTGAACAGGCTCAGCTCAGACAAGAGCCAGGTGCCATGTTCAATTCTGTACTTGAGGGACCATTATTACAAAGGTAACAAGTTGAATTCAAAGTCCCTCAATTTCTGTTTGAAAATGACTACAGGAATTTGAAATGAGACCAGGCATCACAACTGTCCTCCCGTGGCATAGCTGGTAGACTGTTAACAAAAAATGTTTTCTTGGAAGTATTTGCAGCCATAACTAGCTTCTAGTTCTCCTTCCTCACACAATTTATTCTGGCCTAAAGAAGCTAACTCAGTAAAATCAAGACAATAATTAAAAAAAAAATCTGCATATGAGTTAGACTGATATGCAGATCTTGCAGTCTGTATTTCTTAATTCCAAACTGCACTTCCTTTCCCAAGCCTGGATATAGCAGATATGGCCTAAGCCACATCATACAACTCTTGTCTTGTTAATTCTCTGTTGAATGCAGAATGTAATTGTGAAATTATGGTCAGTTAGACCAAGTTTGTTGGGTTTTGTTTGTTTTTTTAAGAATGTAATGGTAATGATACAGAGAATTACTTCTGCAGCTGCTAAAATGAATACACTTGTAGGCCACTTTTCATACAGCAGACTCTTAAAGGTGGAAACTTAAATCCCCGATTAGCCTTATCTTTTGCTTCCTCCCTCACCATTCCCATGGCACTGTGGGCAACAAAAAGAAGAGGGTTAAAAGGAAAAAAATACAAAAAAACCCAAACCCTCCACACCTCAATGGATGCCTTTCAAAACATGTCAATTCTGATGCATCTGAGAATTAAACTCCATCACTGGCTACTGATAATTGAAATTAAGCAAGCAGCATATTTCCAAAGCTTCAAATTCCAAAGTAAACTTTATCGGGAACCTCAGAATAATTATCTCAACTCAGCAAATTAGAATGAACATTTAATGTTACACTGCTACCACCACAAAAGGCCTACATCTTTTGATAAAGACACTGACATATCTCAAAGCGTCCTGGGAGATTGAAGCCGGCTTGCATCTAGGTTTCAAAAATGACAAAAAAATTATCAACCCTCCGTTCCTAACTGCCTAACATTAGTCTTCAAAGTTAAGAGGGGGATTAAAAACAACACTACTAAGTAAAGCAAGAAAATACCAGACATGTTGGATTTCCAACACAATCCAATTTTATCTCCTAATTATTTAAAATTCAAGCTGCCAAGTGCACCAACCATTATGACAACAAAAATCTGATCCAACTTTGCAACAACAAAAAATGTTTATCGGAGAGGTCTAAACCACAGACTCATTTTGTAAACTTGGAAGCAATTCCAGAGCTAGTGCCATACATCTCAAAGGAAAAGATAAACCTTCACTCACATTTTTATGTAACAACAAATGGATCAGCAGTCTCCATGCAAAAAAAACCTAAAATCCTTCACAGTTGAAGCCACAAGACTTCAACAACAACTCCTTCTTATCAGGGATATTTCCACTAACATAAGTGCAAGTAAAACTCTTGGCAGAAGTGTCCTGAATCATGCGTGTCGAGAGCAGGGAGCGAGGAACAAAACTGTCTCTTGGAACACGCACTTGCTCCTTACAAGAAAGGAAACGTTTTGCCTGCTTCAGGAAGGGTCTTGCAGGGTTTTGTCCCCTTCCAAATCATCTCTGATTTCCAAAAACTTTACACAGAAATTGAAGCCAAATGGCACCTGAGAACTGTAGACTGAACAGTGAACTAAAGACTTAAACAGCTTGTGTGAGAACAAGTCGCAGGCAAATGCATTTGAAGCAGGAGGAAAATTTCATGTTCTTGCCCACCCCTCAACTTTTTTCAAATGCTTCTGGATGATGAGCTGGCTCAGCAGATCAGAAAGGAAAATGGGTGTCTTTCAATAACAGGCTGCTGTTCCAAATTCAACCCAGTCTAATGGTGGCTGAAAGCTATTATGCAACAGGTGGCCAATGCTGAATGAAATAGGGATTTCACTTCCAGTTTCTGTTAAGTGCCTGCAACACACAACTGGCAGTTTGAGCAGACAGGTCAAGCCCTGGCTCTCCAAGCTGTGACCGAGGTGTGCTGGCAGGGCAGGACAGTGGCTTACACCTGTTTTGTGGCAAAGGACTTCATTTAACCAGTGCTGTTAAATAAGAACCAGAAGTGAGCTTGTGTTTTTAAAAGAAAGATGAAGAGAATTTTACTTACAAGACTTTTGCCTGATTAATTCCAGCAACAGGAGATATGTGTAGTGTGTTTACACTATATAAATTATTATTGCATCAAATTAAACTCAAAACAACTCTTAAATTTTGTTTGAAGCTAGTAGCTGTAGGACCTTGCCATCTGATACAGCTCTGCTATCATGGTTTATGGAGCAAATGACTAAGCTATGAAATTTTACGGGATGAACCTCAGCAAAGTGCTTCAGGCTAGTTTCTCAACATTAGGACATCTGAGAGTATGGCTACATGGCAGGCATTCCGCAGTAATAGCTCATGTCAACACTTCTACTGGGGTAAATAAAGGCATAAGCTGCCTCAAATTACCTTGTATTTACTGTGGGGTATAGGGGAATGCATACAGAACTCCACGGAGCAGCCAGTTCTTGGTGTGTCCACCACCTCACTCATGCAGAGAACATCTGCCCAAAACTGCAACCAAACTCCCAGAGCAGCCCCCAAAGGACTTGGTCCTGAGATCTGCCCCCAACCAGGCAAAGTCTGCTACATGGGTAAGAGGGGATGAGGGGGCTTTACCTCTCCCAGCATCGCTTTTCCATCCTTTGCCTGGCTGCCAAACATCTTCAGTGCAGACAGCCTGTTTTAAACTCCCTCTGTCACACTGACACTATAGCTGTCCCCATAGGCTTAAAGGGCATGGCAAACCACAATGCAAAAGAACAGCCCCTAGGAGAAACCAAATAATGAGCAACATGTGTTTTGGTACAGAAAGGTGCAGAGAACATGGCCTTCCTTTTCAAGGCATTCGAAGGAAAAGCCTTGCAAAAGCAGGGAACTAGATACTGTTTTCTCAGCAATATTTAGTCTAACTCAGCCTCCACCTACATTCACTTCTGCACTGAAAGAAATATACTTTTTAACATTTTTTTCCTTTACATCCTACCCAGTGTCTTCTCTCAAGAGTATTCAAAAAAGCTGGAAAAGTGCAGCATCTCCTCAGGTGATTCTACAGTAGGAAGTGTCTTCGGCACCACAAGAGTAAAAATCACTATTTCCAAAGCTTTGTTTTCACTTGTGTGTTATTGGTGACAATGTTACTGATGACCCAGTAACAAAGAGGATAAACCCCACATTGTCAAGACTGTGATTGCATATATACACATACATTCAGGAAAAAGAAGGCAAAATTAAAACAAGTGTTTCCACAATACGTGAGTGTTACAAAACTGTATTTTTCCTCCTAAATGCATGGATAAAGGACCTTTTGCTAGTCTCTGAATTTGCCTTTCACAGCTACATCATCAAGCAATGTCTTACCCAATAAAAATATTTCTGCAGGATTTAATAACTACATCTATAGCACCTTGTCTGAGATTCAAAAGCCTTGGAAATTAAAATATGGCAAGAGCAGAATTTATGACAACTCTGTGAAGTAATGTCTATGCATACATTCCCTCTTAATGTCATGATTAATTTACTGTTAGGACTATATTGTAACAAACTTATTTTTAAGTTACTGGTTCTCCCCCGAAACAATGCCCACCCACAAAAGCCAAGCTGTTGGTCCCTGTGCCTGCTGAGCTGTTTTCTGCCTATGATGGCAGAAAATGATGAATGATGGCAACCAGAATAAAAGTCAACAATTTTCAGATGTGTTAAAAGCTTCAAGCTCTTTGCAGCACTCCCCATAAGCCATAAGCAAATGTGATACTGCAAAACGGCTTGTCATCACCCTCTTCCTGCCTTTCCCAACACATATATTCCTCATGAAGGGATCTTTTCTCTCCAATAGCACCTTTGAGATACTGAAACCTTACTGCTCTCGTATAGGAAATGGCAGGCGAAGATGTCTGCTCTTACACAAACAATTCTATTTATGAACTGAAAACAACTTCCAGAGTTGGCATTTCCAATATATTTATTATTTCAAGGATCATGAATCTTTATAAAGGACAGAGCTCTGAGTTATAACGAACTGCTGTCAGCATAAACTGCTAAAGCCATGCCTAAAGTAACAACACTTCTATGTTGAATAGTATCATGTAAAATATATTCATTGAAAGGGAGAAAAATACCATAGATCTCAATTTTGCTGGCATAGATACACACAATTATTCTGTATTTTCAGTAGAAGAAAGTGAAATGGACAGAGTTCAATGAATTCAACTTTGAAGACCCCTTTCCATTACATACTTGAGAAAGTTAAGAGATGTAAACTGCAGCTTTAACAATTCTGAGTGGAATAAAACCTGCACCACTTTCCAATAATTATTACACATTCAAACATGCTGCTACTGCCATGTCTTTACACCCAATTTTTCCTAAGTCCCACTGTTATTCCTCATCATTCTCCTTTACAGATCTAAGTAACCTGTTTTTTTCAGGCATCAAACAATATAGACGAAATTCTCATTCAGTCTCTACTTCAGTATTTACTGGCATGTTTACATATGGAAACAAGAGTGCAATAGGTACTCCAGAAAAGCTGCTCTGCAAACACTCTATACCACAATAAAAGTCTGCACAAGTAAGCACATTAATTACTGATAAATAAAAGCACTTTTCATTCTTTCATACTGTGTCTGTAACAAAGGGTCTTATCAGCTTCCCTACATAAACAAGCAGTAAATAATTTGCCCTTGAACCTTCTTGGTTCAACCACCCTTAGCTCTTCTGTGAACTTCTTCAAGCTTACCCATTATATTTTTGGGGTTTTTTGGTTTTTTTTTTTTTTTTTTTCTTTTTTTTTTTTCTGGGAACAAAAAGATATTACAATGGCGGCAGACAATCACATATTGCACACTGCCTGTGCAGGCTAGCAGCCTTGGACTGGCCTCAGCATCCACACTGAAGTACACCTAAGCTCCCCACACACACTTGTACCCACAGATCGTATGGGGCCAAGATGAGCATTTGCAAATTCCACAAGGAACGAGGGGGAGGGCAGAATAACAATACTTTAGATCCATGCTAGTTTCTGCAGAAGTGATACTTCTTCTACCCTGCAACACTCCAGAAGGACCAGCAAGTAACAACTCAGCTGGGGTTGTAGCCTACACTCATTGAAATTTCCTACTGACTTTCAGTAATTCCCTAATGAGGGGTGCAAAAAGTCCCCAAAAGGAAAATGATTTCTCTAAAGGTCACATTCAAATGCTTCTGAACGAGTGATTATTTTCAATGCTGACCTCTTTAGTATCAGTTGGAACTTGGCCTGAGAAAATGGTTTCAGGACTCTGCCCACTGGTTTGTTTGTACAGTGGCACAGGAAATATGTAAATAGATTAAATTTACAACAAAGTGCCAAGCATTTGAGATCACTGTTCTGTAATATTGTCTGCTACATGATTATAACAGTCAGAGCCTGACTCCAGGAAGTCAGCACCAAACCCCCTCTGAAAGCACACACCCTGCAGTGGCCCATGGACCCTCTTTCCACCATCCCAGGACCATCACACGTGTTCACACATTATCAGCCTTGGCTCAGAGTGAGGCCAGTCTGAAATTACATTGAGTGTCACACACCATGCTACATATGCAATGGGTGACAGCCCAGGGGAAAGCATCTTCTGTGCCCAGCTGATTTGTCCTGTTCACTTTTGGGTAAGTCATTCTCACTGCCATTCATAAATCATGTCTTCTGAAGAGAATTCAGATTTAATTCCTAACTTCCCCCTCTACAAACACATCACTGAGTCAGACCCAGCGTAACAGATCTGAGCAGGAAGCTTTTAGCCAGTGTGAGAGTTCCTTAGTGTTCCTCTTCCCTGTTTGAAGTTCTCCAAAACCAAGGATATTAATGTTTATTCATATGTTTAGTTTAACCCTTTACCATCTAACAAACAATTTCAATTACTTGAGTAATGAAATGTATCATGGTATCAGACTGAAACAAAGAAAGAAAAGCTTTCCTAAAATAATAGCATGACAGGACATTTACTTTCTTCTCTGTAAGAATATACAAGTTTTCACTTCAAAAGAACATATTAGAGAACCATTATTTTTAATAGACAATTAATGGTACATTCTCAGCTCTACTAGACCCAGTCAAGATGTCCTTCTTTGCCTGAATATTCAGAATTTGCCTAGTAAAAGAAAGGAGCTGACTCCAGCAGAAAGAAATCTTTTCTAAAACAAAGACATGCTGAAAATGTGACTTGCACTACTAGCACAGAGCATCTCTCAAACCACATGGGTGAATTTTAACGTTTATATCCCTGCTAACTAGACACAGCTCAAACCAAAAACCACAAATATGGTGGAAGTCTGAACACAGATCTGAATTTTATAGCTCACACCCCAACTCCTCTCTTAACAATGGCTGGAAAATGCTTTGTGAAACTCCTACAATATTTGTTCCATACACAGGAAATGAGTTTAATAGTACATCTTTGGGGATTAGCTTTGTTTAGCTGTCCAAACCTTTGATTCAAAGTCTGTAGATAGTATTGCTTTAGTTTCTACACAGAAATAGACATATTTCCTGATGGGATGCCTCCCTTGCTCACATGGTCATTCACCTCAATCCCTGTTAACTTTATAGGATGCTACAGTGCACATATCACTGGCTGCAAAAGAAGTCCTTTATACAAGTTTCTTGGCCTTCCTCTATTCACAGCATGAAAATGGTGAAGATAAATATACTGCTGAAGCATGGGAATTGGGAAGTTGGATAAATAGTATTACATTCTTACAGAGGAATTCCTCATTTCTAGACAACATAAAGCAGCTCCTGAGGATGAATTTACTGCTTTTCTGCTTCAGCATAGTGGGCTGTATTATGACCCTGTAATCCACTGCGAGCAAGGCAGCAGCAGAGAGCTGCACTGCCCTGGAGCTGTCTGAGAGATGACTGCGATTCCCTGAATCACAGTTTCCTTTCCAATTTCCACTCTGCCTCAAGTAACACAGCCAGCACTGCCTCTGCACTGTCCTCTTCCCTAAATGATTCTGCACATGAGCTGGATATGCTCCACTGTCTTTCCACTCAAAACCAGGCAAGTAAGGAAGTAGGAGATTTGAGGAGAAATTCTTTAAGCTCCAAAAATATGTACATGCTACACATGTTTTTTGTTAGCCATCTGTACAGTGGCTATGGTAGAGCAAGGTGTGGTTATTCAGTAGATATGGCGTGTACTTGCCTCAAGTCTTAGTTTGGTGTGCTATACAACACAAGATTGCAAAGGATTCTTGGTGTTCCACCAAATGCACACCCTGCTAGTTAGACCACCACGTGGCTTTGTTTCTCCCCAAGACTTAGTTTCTGAAGAATGTAGCATGTAAATCAAGCTAGAGAAAAGGCAACAGCCGTTAAAAGAGAAGTATCTAACACATTTTGAGGCCTGAGGAACTGGGAGGGGAAAGGAAGCACAGGGCAAGTACTGAGAAAGTGTGATCTGTAAGCCATAGGTGGCAAAGAAAGCTTTCAGTGCCTAAAAGGAGAGGGGAAAAAGCCCTGAAAACAACAATAAATGCCCATATCCAACACACAGACTACGAACCCTGATTCCAGCCAGACTGACCAAATTCTCCAAAACCACAGAGCTGCTAGATTAAAACCATCCTTACAATTCAATATTCAGAGAAATCATCCTTGAATGCATAATAATAGGGTTTGAGATGCCATAAAATCCTCTTTAGACAGGCAGAACATTCCTTAATTCTCTCCATATTTACAAGGAAAGGGGAGCAGGGAAGCTACAGACTGGGATGTGCCTGACTGCAACATGCAGCTCTGGGGGTGTGCTCATGCTGCCAGGCTGCCAGGACAATAAGTGCCTCTTCAGCACCATATATTTAGCTGTGCTCTCTATTGTTTAAAAGAACAAATTACATTCGCAGCAGAGAATTTAGCAGGATCAACTAAAAAGCTTGGGAATACCCATCACTAACTATCAGTCACCAATTCTAAACATGACCGTGGGTGATGCATCACACACAGCACCAAAGGAGGAGGCAAGAGGTGTTAATTAACCTGTAAACCTGCCCCACTTTGTGATCCAGATAGCAACAAAGGCCCGCCAGAATCGGAGGCATAGTTCACCCTCATTATAAGGCTCTCCATTACAAAGCCAGTGCAAAGAAAAGCCTACTGCTTTGACTCACCACCCCACTTCAGTTCTTTGTAAACATTTTGACATGCATTTCACTCATGTACAAACTCTGCTGCTCCAGGGAATAACCTTCAAGAGAGGGTAATTTCATTATTCAAGCAAACACCAGAAAAACTTCATCTCCTTGCAAAGCTTCCAGTCTGACTGGTGCATCAGAGCTTGTCTTCAGTCGAATTTGAACACACCTTTTCCTTCCCAATTAAGTCAGTCCATTTCATTTAGTAACAGTGGTGAATGTCTGGCATTCTCCTCATGCTGTATTTTATACCTATTATGATTTACACACGTGCCAGCCATATACTCTGTTCCTACATTCCTATTAATCTTGCCCGGACTTTATATGCACCACCAAAAGCAAGGTACAGCAAAAAGCAGGAAGTTCCATCACTTGAATTCACAAATTCAGCTCATACATGAAAGACATGCCTCTCTCAGGACCTTCTACATCCTTGTCCAAAGTCTCATCAGCATGACTGAGAAGTAAAATATCTTTTCTTTCTATGTGTCAGAACAGCTTTGATGAATAAAAACTTTTTAGAATTTGACTTCTTGAGCCACTGGATTGTAACAAGAGCTGGACAGTTCAGAAAGGCCCCTTTCTGAAACATTTTAGGAAGATTACTGTAGATCAAAAGAAACAATGTAAGAGGTTGGGCTATTTTGCAAGGGGAGATTATATAAACTTCAAGGAGAATTCAAACATTCTTTTCCATTCTTACTTTGCTCAGGAAAGTAAGTGATAAATACCTGGCTTGTTCATAAAAACATAGCAATGAATTAAGAGTAGACCTGACACTGAAGTCTTCATATTTCTCTGATGGGGAAATGAGATAAAGTGGGTAAAACCAGCAGGTTCTAAGAGAAGACAAATGAGAGTAAATGAGTGGCAAGTGTTTAGCTATTTTGGGTCTCTGTGAAGATATTAACAACTTTAGAAAAGACAGACACCTGAAGCTAGGATCTGGACTAGAATGCATGGCTCCTGGATCTCACTCCTAAACCATAAATTCAGAGTTTCAGAGACCAGGTAGCACCACAGCAGTGGCTATTCATCCCTGGTCACCCACATCACGAACACCTCCCAGCTCCACATCCCAGGTGCCAGACCAGGCTGCTAATCTCAGATGACTTCAAAGCCTACCTACCTTGAGATCCAGAGAGCTTAAGAAAGCTGTGTTTAACCTATTACCCCACCTCCTTAAGTACCACAGGGCTGACATCCTACCCATGGAAATCCCAACCACTAAGCAGAGAGCCAAGGGGCAACACCAGCAGCCCAGTTAGGAGAGGCCCATCCTGTTTTCAGAGCTTGTTATCAGAGTCTGAAACAGCTTTAACCTCGAGGGATCTTTCTGCCACACACACCTGAATATAAAATATGGTCCAGCACCATGTGCACGTGGATATCACTAAGAAGTGCGGCACTAGAACATGCAGCTCCCCACACACTGAGCTACTAGCAATTTCAGTCACAAGAAAATACAAAAAATTATTTTATGATTGAAACAAAAAGGATTAAAGGTACAGCCCAGATAACTCATCTGCACTGGCTGTACTTCTGATGTGCCCATTCTCACCTCTTCCCCTTAACAACCAAGTTAGTGATTTTATTATATTGTATGCATGCAAATTGAACTAATTTCTTCGACTTGTCCTCAATATCCTAATTTTGCCCTTTCCATCCTTTACCAAGCCTGTTTACAGAAGTTGAAGATGCACTCCCTCCTCTGTCCACTTGCTTCTTTCAGGCTTCCTTTCAGAGGAGAGGTCACGCCTTTCCTCTCACCAGCCCTCTCTTGTCTTCTTTCTAAGGAGAACATTTTCACCCAGTCTGAGGGGATTGCATTTTGCTCACTCCTGTTTGACGCATTTCTTGTGAGACAGGATCAAATGAGATTGAAGGCCCAGAAAGCCCCATGCTGTGTACCTTGCATAAAACGTACTTTCTCTTACACTAGAAAAAGGCTTACATGACATATATTTTTTATAAATATATATCTTGAAAATTTGAAAGTAGGCAAAAAACATTATAATATCATAAGGTGGCAAGGAATACAAAAGAAGAAAAAAAACCACAGTGAATAGAATCCTTTTTTATAAAAAAGAAAACTATGCTTAACACAAACTCCTTCATGAATTCTCTTTATACTTCCAGCGACACAAATTCACCATTCTGCTGACACTGTTGCTGACGCTACTGAAAAAGTCACCCAAGATGGCTCATTTTAAAATAAAATTTTACAAGGAGATAAAATGGGCATTTGTAATGGAACATTCTACTTAATCACTGCATCATTACTGTGATGCTATAAAGTCCAGTTGGTCTTTTAATTGATTTAATGATAAACATATAATATTTTGGGGATAACTCCCACAAAGACATCCAGCTAAAGGAGAAAAATCTTAAATTATAGTTGCACAAAACAGTCCTCCCCTAATTTACTTAATGCCAACAAACAAGAGATCCTGTAGTAATTCTGTGTTTCTAAAAGTGCGATCAATTTTAATACTACCTCCACTCATTTCAAGTCACTGAGAAACTCATATATTTACAATCATCAGTCAAACAAGGAACTATTTCAGCTCTTTGACCTTAGAATCATGAGGTATAAACTTTCAACTTCCATAGGGAAGATATTTTTAAAACGAAGAGTGCATTTCCCAGAATAATGATGCTCTAATACTAAACAGCAGCTCAGTTATTTTGTGTTAAGAAACCAAAGCCCTTCTTACACAATTTCAAAGCAGCAGCTGTGACTTTGAAACTAGGAACTCATTCTGGCCACCTGCTTTAAAACCAGCCAAAATAAACGGGGTGGGATGGTTCCTGTTGATAGCCATGGGATGGCAGGGCAGCACAGGTTATTTGCTGCTAGGGCTTAGGTCCCAGACATCACTAACTTCTCCAGGATTTCATCTGGATGAAGACCTTGGGATCAAGCTGCATCTGAAATCTGGATTAATTATTAAGTGCTAGTTTCCAGTACAGTTATTCAAGAGGAGCAGAACTTCATTGCACAGCTGAGATACATTGCTCACGGCATGCCATTCACAGTGTGATGTTTTACTCCCACAGCAGATGATACTTCCTAATCTCTTGCCAAACAGAAAGCATTATGGTCTGGCTTATAAGGTACTGGTTTCTTTGAAGAAAGAGTTTGTTTTGCTGCTGTGGTGGTTTTTGTTGTTTTTGTTTTTAATAAACTCAAACCCATCCATAAGAGCGATAACAGTAAACTAAGAATTATGAATTTAAAACCTCAAACTAGCCTGCTTCTTCTAACCTTACTAAATGCAAAAAACTTTGCAAAAAATAGTGTCTACCAGTGCAAATTAAGTGCACACTAACTAAACCTTCCCAGATCCACAACCACAGCTAATGTAGTAGAGTGTACCTCAGAAGATATTCCAGGGCCTAATCCTGCTCACAGCAGAATTAACAGAGAGTTACTGAACTTCAACAGAAAAAGGATTTGGCCTACAAAATCTCAGCCATTTCTAATTCACACTGCTAAAAAGTTAATGTAGTCCCCCTCAAAAAAAACTCCACTACAAAGTGCTGCAGAAGGAAAAGAAACCTCAAATATTTAAAAACATACAAACATATTCCTATAAGTTTAATTTAATATAAGATTGTTAAAGAAGGAGAGAAGAAAAGAAAAGAAAAAAAAATCAGGTCACTCACAAGTGTCCTAAGTTCTTTCTGCTTTCTACTCCTCTTTGCCTTGCTTTGCCCCCTTGCACTCTCCTTGTGCAGAGGCACATTTCAGACAAAGCAGCCACTGTAACGCTCACAGTGCCCAGGTGGGAACACGCTCTTCTCCTTATGGCCAGCAAAGGACACACACTTTGATCTTCAAGGAAAAGACTCTGGATGGTGCAACTCAAAAGGCTGCTACAAGCTTATTTCTTTTTTTTTTTTTTTCTTTTTCCTATAAATTATCCCTCCTTTTGATATCTATTCTTGCTCTTAAAAAAAAAAATACACACATCAAGTTAAGATGAAAACTGCCCATACGACAAGTTTGTGTTTACAAGCTTAAGAGCAAGTTTCACTTGAACACAGGTCAATGCCTCTTTAAGAAAACATCACATACCAAAAAAATCACACATGGTTAGAACACATCATGAGCAGAGAGGAATTGTGGACTCAGTCTGTGAGGCACCGAGCCAGCCTGAGAAGCCCTTTGAAGTTAGAAAAACATCCTCTGGTCAGAGCACATTTGTGAAACCGTGGGACAGGCGCTTTAAACAACATTCACTCCGAGATCACCTGCGGTGTGCCAGTGGATTGGCGCCTGGGTAACTTCAACAACGTAACCCTTTATATTCCACCAAGATCACTCACTCCAAAATAATCTCTCCTATCAACAGCACAGTCACAAAACTGCGTGGCAAAGCATGTACCATTTCCCCCTCTGCACAGCACTGGCAGGCAGTTCCAGCAGACACGTGAAGTTTGGGGAAACCCAGCTGCAAGCAGACCTTGGTCAGCAGAAGAAAGGCCACTGTCCCTGGCCACAGCAGTGCTGACACCGAGGGGAGGCATCACCCTGCAAGAAGAGCCACTGCAAAGCTGCACAAGGCACAACAGCGTTTGGAATGCAGCCAAGCATGACACAGAATGCTGCTCATCACCCTTGGCAGGAGAAGGAAGATCCTTGGCTGTGGAAGGGTAAGTCCAGGTAACACAAGGGGTTTTTCCTCTCCCACCTACACACAGCTAAGACTGAACATCAGAAGACTTTTCTAGCAAAGTTAGCTCCCTCTGCCCAGCTCTGCCATCAGCTATTAGCAGCCAGCCCGCTAGCACCAGTGAGCTGTGCCAGCCCAATTTAAAGCACATCCACCCCCTGATCTGGCACTCTCTCAGGCTGGAGTGCCTCTCAGAAGAGTCTCTAACTGAAGGCAGCAGTGGCTGCCCAATCCTCACACTGCTGGATATTGGAATTGATGTGCAGTAGCAGATGAGCTTGACCAGAGCCCATGTCAGTTGAGACTGTGGAAGGAGCAAGCCTCACCCTGCCTTTGGACAGGGGTCCTGCTGGTATTAGGAGACGCTCAGACTGCACATGAGGCCAGGACTCTTTCCTTTCTTAAAACATACCCCTAAAGGCACATCATTAGCATTTTTCTCATCTAACCATTCTGCTCTTCTGTGTTTGACAAGCTTTCCTACTTTCCCCAGTGGTGGTGAAATTCTCCTCATTTCTGAGGTGAAAGGACTGCCAGTGTTGCCATCAGAAACACATGAGGAGGGTCAGATCACTCTTGCAGAACTAATAAGGGACCTCGCAGCTTTTTGCTTCTCCCACAGGACACTACCCATTGTCTGTTACTCAATTACTAACAAATCTAGGGGACTTCCCACTGCAGTGCCTTTGGTTTCTGTCTTTCCAAAATGGGGAAAATCAGGTGGCCATAGATTAAGGACCGATTGTTTTAGCAGAGGTTTATTCTGTATTTGAACATATGTATGTTTAATGAATAAGCACAAACACCTGCATGCTGCAGTCTAGCTGGTCCCTCCTGGATAGCAGCAAATAACCAAGGACACAGAGCTACTTCAGTGTGTCTCACTTTTGAATTTCAGTACAGACTTATCATAACTTTTTTTTCCCTAAATGGCATTAAAAAAAAAAGAAATCAAGCACTCATCTGGAAAAGAGTGCCATGGTAAGGCTGATGACCAAATTCCAGTGAAGTCTATATAGCATCCATGAATACAATACTTCCTTTCCAAATGCTAGGGATTTTTTTTTTCTTTCTTTCTTTCTTTTCTGTTACACATCACCACGTTGCAGTCTGAGAGCAACTGTCTTTCAAAGCAAAGCCCTGTACAATAGCTTACACAGGAAGAGATCTCATTTACTTCTTTATGCTGTGCATTAGTCCAGAGTTAAAGATTTTGTGTGCTTCCTATTAGTCATAAATAAATGACTGAAAACAC
This sequence comes from Anomalospiza imberbis, assembly GCF_031753505.1. Lineage (NCBI taxonomy): Eukaryota > Metazoa > Chordata > Aves > Passeriformes > Viduidae > Anomalospiza > Anomalospiza imberbis. The sequence continues at coordinate 8,911,946 of NC_089692.1, read as the reverse complement.
CCTTAGAGTAGAAGAAAAAAAAAATGAGACTGTGGTTCAATACTTTAACAAACCAACCTAATTAGATAAAAAAACACCTTCATACAATAAAAATGTGGCATTTTAATGGGTATTAAGCAGTGCTGTGGGAATAGCCTCTTTCAAAACATGCTTTTTAAACCTATCTGGAAAATTACATTGCTAATTACAAATGGGAATTTAAGTGGCAGTACAGCTGGGAAAAACTTTTGTGAACCTGTCATAAAATGATCAGATAAACTGCATCTGCAGGGAAAAATCACCAGGAATGTAGCTGCCAGATTAAAAGAATATTAGTCTCTTGAATCTTCCCTCATCTTCCACTGATGTGGCAGAGAACCCAATACAAAACCACTAAAACCAATGAGAGCCTTCCCCTCTATTACAGCAGGGCTTTTGCATCAAAGCATCACAGAAATAATGCAGAATTTTTAAAAATTATAGAAACTGTCTTACCTAACTGCACCGAGTTAGTTAAAAATATACATTTAAATGTAATTTATTTATGGTATTTGAAAAAACTCCTTTTACATATATATCCACATCAGGAACAAGACCCTGCACATAAGCTTTGCATAAATAAAAGTGGCTTTAACTGAGATAACCTATGAAGTTTATCCTCAAAATAAAATTAAATATTCAGGATGGCTAAATGAGGCACAGTTTTTCCATGGGAAAAAATAGCAAAGTATTATTTATTTTCCTGTAGGTACTTGTTTTGAAAAGCCTTTCCTCCCCACCTGGCCTTCTGCTAAAAGCCACAATCTACATTTAAACAGTGTGTACGCTTTAGAAAATTATCAACCATCTTTTTTTACAGCAGGAGCTTATGAAATTATTTGATCCACTTTTCATATAGAAAGTCTATGGCTGACCATAAATAGGCAGGCTCCCAGTATAAACTTACCAGGAGTACATCAAAGACCTTCCTCTAGGATCAGACGATTGATTTCTTCAATGCTTTTTAGAATTTCTTCCAGGATATTTTGGGTTATTGCCTTAGACCTTTGCTCAGCTGGAATGACAGATATTCTGTTTGCTAGACTGTGATGTTCTCTCTTTACAGGGGAATGAGTGTCCGTAGTGTATACACACGTACACTACACGAACAGAGAGAGACTTGGAAAGTTCACAGGCAAAATTATTATTTATTGTTTCAAAAAGAGTAGTTTATTACAGAAACACTGATACAGGCTTAGCCACAGCATCTTGCGCAATACAGAGACTGCTTGTTATTCTGTGAGCTCAGGGCTGGGACACTCTATGCTCAGAGAAAATCCCTGCTCCTCCAAACAGGCATTTGTTCTTTCTATTCACATAACGCACAAGGCTTAGCCTTAGAGCTACTACCCTCTTTACCTAACTCTCTTGAAACCAGCTGTCCTGGAATTATGAAAGATTTTTAAGATAGGACAAGAAGCAGCTTAGTCCTTACCTACCACTATCAAATCTTTGGGGAATCAGACAGCAAACTACCTCTGAGGGCAACGTGACACACTACCCACCGTTCTCCTTCCTCCCCCAAGACAAATCTGTCACCTCCGTACCACTCATCATTCGCATCAGAGTATGGATCAAAAGATCCGAGGCTGCTCCCAAATCCCATTTCTCCTGCAAGATGGTACTTTGTTCTGTCACTTCCCTACTGAGTCTATCCCCTTATTTTATGCCTCACAGCATGTGTGGCTGCACCCCAAGATCAAACACCCATGCATGATTTTCTTTCACAGATCTTGAATCACAATGTTATACTTTAATAGGAACCTCAATATACTTAATCCCTTTAAAGCTGCCACAGTAATGCCCCCAAATGCATTAAATTCCACCCTAATCGCAAAATACAAAGTATTTCTCTGGATGGACAGTGCACAGACTGCTCTGACCACATGCCAATCCACCTCTGAGCTAAAGCAACATACACTGCCTGCATTTGTTAGTCAGAAGTCCAAGGATACATGGCTGAAAATTCCAGGCACCTCAAATGTTAAATTTTGCTCAAAACATAACTGAACATTCAAGGGAGGGCCTCACATTCTCAAGGCATTCTCATTGCAAGTGACACAAGGAAACGAGAGCCACTGAGCCTGCATTTAAATCCAAACCCACTCAAACTGAAAGCAAGGCTGGTGGATGTCCCCTTTCAAGGTGTAACTGAGACACCTACACTCCCATCAATCAGCTCAATGAGTCTCAGAGTCCACTGAATTCTCAGACTAAGAAGGCTTATTGGACAAAATTATCAAATTATTGGAGCATTGACAAAAAGCAGAAAAACTGCTTGCCTGGTAAGTCTTGTTCACAAGTATTAAACTTTATTAACAATAGCTCTATGTTTAAGGAACAACCACCTTCCATGTATGTCTGGCAGGGACCTTGGTTTGAACCAAGGAACCACAAGGTCTTCTGCTCCCCCTGCTGAGGGGTTGGTGACTGCTGGGACCCTTTAGGTGTATTTTTACAGGGCTCTTCTTGGCAATTGAGGAGCTTCTCAGGCACTGATGGCATTTCAGTCTCCTGTGGCCACTGTCTGGTCATCTGAAGAGCAAAAATATACCAGCAGAAGTTTTACAGACCAAAACAATAGGATCATTTATTGCCCTTTAATACTCAATAGGCCAAACCACAGAGTGGTTCCGGTTGGAAGGGACCACATCATCTGGGTCATCTGGTCCAAGCTCCCTGCTCCAAGCAGGGCCATTCCAAAGCACAGGCCACAGGATTGTATCCAGAAGGTTCTTGAATCTCTCCAGTGAAGGGAGACTCCACAGCCTCTTGGACAATCTGTTCCAGTGCTTGGTCACTGCACAAGAAGGAAGCTCTTCCTCATGTTCAGGTGGAAACTTCTGTGCATCAGTTTCTTCCAACTGTCTCCTCTCCTATTCCTTAGTTCTACCAAGCCGAGCCTGGCTCCAGCCTCTTGACACTCTCCCTCCAGATACTGCTAGACATTGATGAGGTCCCCTCTCAGCCATCTTTTCTGAAAGTGCTACAGGACCTCCCCAAAGGACCCTGCAGCACTCCTTTCCTTAAACAATTAGATTCTGTATGGTTAAAGCACAAGTATTCCTGACGTACGATGGGCACCTACCAGGTGATGTGAGTCACAAACATAAAGAGATGAGGGAATCCAGATGAACACTTGCTTACAGACATAAGCCCTTTGGAAAGCCAAGTCCCATGGCAAGCCTGTGGATCACCTTATTAAACAGTGGACATCAGGTTACATGGCAGCAAAAAACATGCCATATTGCTCTGATGACAATAAATCCAGAAGCCTACAAAAAGTGAATGCCCTGTACAACAGTACCCCTTGCAGAGATACCAGGAGAGCAGTGGTTGAAGGTACACAAATCATTTCCCCTTTCTCTTATCTTATACTAAAAGCCAGCACAGCCCTTTCACCACAGCTAACACCACTGGCCTTCCACCACTGCAACAGAAATGTCATGAGATACTGCAATACAAACACGCTTTGCTGGCTCAAAAATCAGACACAATGAAGATTTTGCATTTGGAATTTTGTTAATAATTCTTGAATGGAATACAGTCCAACTCAGTCTCCCATAGCTGTAGTTACTCTGTAGGAGTAAATACAGGCTTAGTTTTGCTGCCAATGTTGGCAGATATAACTAAATAAATTTACAGAGAAAGTATATTTGACCCTTCCTTCACATTAATTTTTTTAACTAAAACTTTACCTCATTTTCCATGAAAAGATTTCAAACTATGTGATATTTGTAGATAACTCACAAGTATTCAAAGTAACTGGTATATGAAGAAAAAGTAGTTCCATTAAAAAAAAAAAAAAAAAAAAAAAAAAAAAACCACAACTTCAAATGTTTTGTACGTCTGAACATCTACCATTTGCTTTCCAACCAGGGTTTGATGCTGACATTCACGAAGCAAAATCTGTCTGCAAGGATTTCTATAAAGGCCAACATCTGCAGCACTGGGAGCAATGTTCCATTCTCATGTAAATATCATCACCGAACAATTATTTCCCCAACTTTGGAAAAACTAACTCCTACAAAGTTTCAGTACTCAAGAGACTTCTCTTTCCTCTGTTCATAACTCAACTCAAAAGAAACCATAAAAGTCAACTGAGATCTTCTTCTGAAAGGTGCATACAAATAGCTACTTACTGAGCTCCTCATGGGTCTTATTACAGATCCCAAAACCTGCAGAAAACCCTTCTGTTAATGAATGCTGCTGTAAAGAACATTCCCCTATGTCGACAATCATGTGCTATAAATGTCCCATTTTTCTTATAACTAAAGTTTTAGTGTGAAGTCTGGGCTGCATTATTTACATTTAAGACATTAAAGAATATAACGTATTGCTGTTACTTTTCATCCTGGATAAGAAAATACACTCCACAACCAAGGCCTTCTCATTCAGAATTAAGGTTTCACTAAGCCAACAGGGACTATCAGGAGCCCAAGAGACACAGATGAGGACTTGACCCAGCTACTACAGAGAATATGTTTTCTTCTTACAAACACCAACCAAAGTAACTCCACTTTAGCGGGGGTGGTGGGAGAAAAAGGGTTGTTAGAGATCAAAAAAAAAAGTTCCTTTAATGAGATTGTTTGCAGAAACTTCATGGGCCATTTGGCTTTCCAATCAACATGCCAAATTAAAAGTGCACCACATTAAATCTGAAACACCTATAAAACAAGCCCTGATGAAATACAGACAGCCTTCCATCTACCTCCTCCATATGGCTCAAGCAAAGTCAACTTTTAATTTCATAACACAAAATATTTAATTTATGCTTTTCTTCATATGTCAATTTAACCTCTGGCACATAGCTTTGAAACCATATAAGGATGCCTAACACTTTCCATATGGCAACTGAATTGTGGCTTTTAATTGCACCAACTGGTATCATTCAAGGATAATTCCCTTGGAATCCAGATTTCTGCTACAGTATTGGCCAATTCACTAATCTCATCACCATGGCACTAATACTTTCAGAGACTCTTTGATTGTTAATATTCATATTATAATTTTCCCAAACCAGAGCTGTCAAGATATACTATGTACACCACTAATTAAATTATCTTGGTTTGTTGCCACCAAATTTCAACACTAAATAAGATTCTGCTTTTCTCTCTCTCAATACAAAGTTTGGTAATTTTATTTTAAATGCCATAGACAATATTTTTGTGTACTAAAATACTTTTTAGTCATACCAATATTGAGAACTGCTGAGTCTGTTGTTTATATTAATCTTCAGAGTCAATAAAAACAATTATTTATATAGTACTGACATTAATGGACTTGGAAATATTTCAGTTAAAAAGATCACTTCAAGCAATCACACAAGATAACATCCAAGGAAAATTTCATTGCTCTTGTCACCATACCAGTAAGAAGGCAGTCTTTCAAATGTCACTTTACCCATTAAATGACCCCAAAGCAGTGCTACAATTAAATCTTGCATTTCAACAGCCTTTAAGCCATACTATGTACATAACACTAAAAAAGTCTCATTTCTGTTTATTATTTTCATTTTGGATTAATGACCTACCCAGCTTCTGTAAGGTGATGTACTTTTAATATGCACACATACACACACACTATTTAACAGTGGGGGACTGGGAAGGCCTTCTTTTTTAATTTAAGATTGATCATACTAGAGGAGCAGTGAAGTTGACACTGGTGTTGTCTCCTCTCAGCCATGCAAGGAATGCCCATTAATGTCACTGGCAGTTACAGGCACAGAACAAATGGAGAACAAGCCCCACCTCTGAAGGACTGATGCCTCAGAATTTCATACTGTGTTAGTCCCAAATCAGATACTCAACTCTAATTAATATCAATTAGGGTTGAACATAAGGATCACTAGTACCAACGAGCCCAGTGGAAGAGGTAAGCTAAAGTCATCTAAAATTATTACCTACAATGTGGCTCACTGAGAGTCAGTTTGAAATTTAATTAAAAATAGGATATTTTTTCCATTCCCAAGCACAGATGTCAATGAGACGCACAAGAACCTAGTAAACATTCTTATGGCTTTGAAGATAAAAGAAAATGGAACTAAGCAAATGTAATTTTTAATATTCCCCCCTCTAGCATAGAACCATTTCTCAGTTAAATAAATAAATACATGAATATTTGCAAACAATGTTGATTTCCAAAAATAGTTTGTAAAAGTAAACACACTGAATAAATTTAAGCTTAAGAATTATATAGGATAATCCACAGTATCAGAAAAACCTTACTGGATACAAGTTAACTCATTCATAAAGCAGCAAAAGAAGTGTATTCAGTTGCTGGCAGATTTACAGCCTCAGTGGTTTCAATTAGCTTTGAAACCAGAAGATGACTCTGGACCTCATACTTTTCATGGATGCAACAGAATTCCTTTTCTCTTTAATCCTTCATGATGTGGAAGCTGCAGGCCAGCCCTCGGCCTGCAGAGTCATTAAAACCCTTGGAGCAGAGCAGCCCCTGCTGGGCGGGTGGCAATGGTTTAATGAGATCAGAGCCCTCACCCAGCACAGCCAGCTGCAGACACACCACAGGCTCATTCCGGACACGCTCCCCTCCCCTGGCCCATGCCTTCACCCAACCGTCCTCCAGGAGAGCCTTCTCAGAAGACTTCTGGCAACAGCTGGACACTAATTACTGTTCTTTCAGTGAACTGGAGGGGAGACAGATGGACAGGACACGACAAGGACAACACATCAGCTGAGGGAAGTCTTCTCTGAGAAACTCAGAACTTCTGCACAGGAACAGAAAATGTGTTGTACAGTTGAACTCTCCTTGAGTGAAGTGATGTAAAGACCTCCCCTCCACAACAATTGTAAGTTCAATCATTCTAGAGAGGACTACAAATGAAACTTTACTGCTTTCCTGTATTAGTCACTCATTCCTCTTGTAAAACACTGCATGAATCCCCTGAACTTCAGTGTCATCTCCCCTGGATGACTAACTTAGCAGAACAATTCACTGTCTGTTCTTGAGAGAAACAGCCTTCCAACTACAACCAAGACAGAATTTTTGGCTTATAGACAGCAAAATAAATCCAATTCTACTATCACATCCAAGTTTTGATAAAAATTATTCAAATTTTGAATTTTCAGTCTCGGAAGCTCTTCAGGCTAGATGCTCTCCTCTCCCATCAACAGGTCTTTGGAAGTAAACTGAATTTCACCAAATAGGCCCTACATACTAACAAAACCATCATCAGCAAAGCTCTGATTAAGGATTCCTACTAGGAAAATTATTTCTAGGATGATTATTTTTTTAACACAGCTGTATGTTTCTGTGAATGCAGGTATTTTCGTTAATGTTTGATCTAGCTCTTTCTGCCATAAGTCACAAACACATCAACTTGGGATCTATTTTGGGAGAAAAAAACCCCATGTTTTACAGAGAAGTCACAGTTTTAGCTGTGACACAATAAAACTGTACCATTCCACAGAGACTTGTAAGCTTATTGAACATTTTAGGATGAATTTTGAAGCAGTAAGGAAAAGATTCAAGTGCAACGCGAGTACACTATTGGGGACTGTCCCACTGTCCCACACAAACCTGTGACTAACCATTAGCAGAAGAAACTACTATTTCTACATCTTGAGGAGACCGAAGAACCAAGAGGTTAGGCTACAATTCCCTTTGTATCTTGGCATAATTATACAAGAGATCAAAGAGATCTCAGAAGAGAAGCAGTCATGCAGTCTCAGTTATGGAGTCAATAGCTGTGACTCTGTAATCCTTGTCAAAATGACTGTACATATGGCACATCTGGTTCCAATGTAGGATTTGAAATGCATCCTTCCATATTCCAAAAGTTCATATTTTAAAGGAACTTTAATGTAGCTGTCACAGTGTGCCTGTGACAGGATGACAATTAAACTAAATCAACAAGCAGGCAGGCTATACATGCACACAGATACTACCAAATACATTAGGCAATAAATGGCAAATATTTTTGAACATTCAGAAACATCTCTATAAGTATGACAGTAAAAGGCCTCATGGGAACAGTGCTTTTAAATACACTTAAACCTATTTACAGTTTTATAATGTACTAAAACTGTAGACTAATATTTAGTTAATGGCTTGCTAATTGCTGAGCCATCATGAGGAGGACTTCCTCTTGAGTAAGAGGGGAGATACTGTTCTACTGTCATTCCAGCTGAGCAGACCTCACGAAACTGTCAACTGAAGAGGGTTGTGAATAGAAAGGACCTTTGACAAAAGATATTTTCTCCTTCTTTTATCAAAGCAAATCATCTTTGTGGAAGAAAATACATTTCACAAACTCAAGTCAGAGTTTTTACCTTTAACTCTTGTACACTAAATCTATGTTTAGTTTGGTGAGTTGAGCTTCTTTTCTAGAAAACATACATGTGAAAGGTAGAACATGTATAAAAACCATGACTTACAAAAACTGGGATAATTAGAACATAATTAAAAACAGGTGTTCTTACTCTTTGCATCTGTATCATAGTACGTACTATTGTTAATGAGGACTTCTTTCTTTGAACATATTGTTTCCTAGTAAAGCACAATAAATATCACTGCAACCAGTCATACCTGCAAGTTGAAGGTAATTATGTTCATGGGTTACAACAAATCAGTATCTTACCCCCTTTGTCTTTACTTCTAGTGACTCTCACACAATTTATGCTCCTCAAAATACAATACTGGCGGAATATGAAATGTCATCATCAGCTTTTCCCATACTACACATCTTCTACTCACTTACACAACACACCTAAAATGAAGTATTCTCAACTTGCAAGTGAATTTTTCCTGAGACAGAAGAAGTCCAGGCTTTTGACAATACAACTGGTAGCTAACAAAGCAAAGATCCTGCAGGAGGTTTGGTGGCCCTGGCTCTGCTTGTGCTTTCAAAGACACACTGCTTGCTGGCAAGCACAGATTCCAATCTCCCCATCTCTCAGGTTACCTTTCCAGTGATGAAACTTTCAGGGCTTGATCCAAAGTCAATGGGAGTCTTTCAGTAAACATCAATAAGCTGTGGCTCACACCCTGAAACACTATGAGGACCATATCTAAGTAATGTTAAGCCTGTTTACCTCCCATCATGCCTCTTTGTTTAAAGAGACAACATTAAAAATAAATAAAACAGCAACTGAAACATTTCCTCCAGCCCAGCTTTACAAGGAGGACTGAAGGAAAAAGAAGGGGTGGAAGTGACCAGTGAAACAGCCAGGACAAGCAAATGGCACAGCAACTCTCGTGGAGAAAGTCAGCCTCACGTTATTAGCAAAGAGCAAATAAATAACAATAACTCTTCGGGGACTTCTTGACTGCCAAAATGTCACTGGCAAACTTGTGCACTAATCAGGGCTCACAAGCTATCGCACACTGGCTGGGTGCTGGGCTTTCCCCAGGGATCGTTTGTTCCTGTTTGTGAAAGGTTTTGTTCTAATCGTACTGTCCAGACACCAGCAGTCAGGTTCCCTTACTCCTTTGGCTTCTGTACCCTCACCAAGTTTGCTCTGCAGCTTCTAACTTCATCAAAGGACTGAAGGAAACCACCCACGGGGCAGCGCCTCGGAGCAGCATTAGGGCAAAGAAAACCTTCCTTTGCACAACCGCCCCTTGGGAGGGAAAGAGGGATGTAGAAAGAGCTTTTGCTTTTCACTATTTCAAAGAGAAGGGGCGGGGGGGCAGCGAGGAAGCTGACATACCCTGGCGCTGGAGAGCCTGCACACGGCGCGGTGCTGGCAGCCGTGCTGGAGTCCCGAGCTGCTGCCGCCGCTGCTGCTGCCCCCGGAGTATTTCTGCTTCACCATCCAGTCCTCCAGCCCTCTGCGAGCCAGAGAGGCGTTCACCGCAAAACTATCACCTAGAAAAGAGGAGACAATGCCGCCGCTGAGCCGCCCGCAGAGCCCGCCCGACCCCCGCGGCCATCCCCGCGCCCGGTCGGGGCTGGGGCTGGAGCCGGGACTGGCACCGGGGCTGGGGCTGGAGCCGGGACTGGCACCGGGGCTGGGGCTGGCACGGAGCTGGGAGCGGGGCGGCCGCGCAGAGAGCAAAACGCGGCGGAAAGTTGAGGGGAGAGGGCAGGGGCTCGGGGGCAGCCAGCCGGACCGGGGAAGGCGTTCAAAGTTACTAACAGTGAGGAGCCATCCCTACCTTCTGGACTTTCTCTGGGTTTACAAACGGCAGCTAGGCAGATCCGGAGCGAAGTGTGTGAGGGAAATAATAAAGGAAGATCGTTAGACACCAGAATAAAATCACACCAACAAACCGAGTAAAATCCGAATAAAGGGAAGGGGCTAAGGAAGTAGCAAGTGAAAGGAACTAACCATGTTTCGAATGAAGTTTCCCCATCTCTCTGCATTGATCTGCAATTACGATTCATTTGACTGTTTTCAGTAGGGTCAGGTTCGCTTGTTGTTATTTTTTGTAGATATATAAAATCCCAGCGTGTTTAGAAATCCATGTGCTCCGCTTCTCCCTGCTAACACACAAGCGAGCTCAAAGCTCAGCTCCTCTCCTGCAGCACGGTCCGGCGTCCCCCTCTCCGCTCCAGCCTTCCTCCTCTCTCCTCTCTTTCCCAAAGACAGAGGCGGTTACAAAAGACCTTACTTCACCCACCGGGGAACATGATTGACACCTCATTGAGATTAGACCACTTGCAGGCAGCCTCCGCCTTCCCATTGGGCCGCGGCGGCAGATGAAAGGGGCGAGTGAGCCTTTTGGAGGCTCAAAAAGGAAAAAGGGAAGAAAAAAAAAAAAAAAAAAAAGAAAAAAAAAAAAAAAAAAAAAAAAAAAAAAAAAGAAAAAGGAGCAGCCGAGGCGCGTTTCACTTCCAGGCAGGCACGGGCGGCAGGGCCGGCCCCGCTCCGCGCAGCCCCGGGGGCGCCGGGCGGACAACGCTCCCGCTGCCCCCGGCCCGGCCCGGCCCGGCCCCCGGCCGCCGCCAGCGCCGCCCTCCGCAGCCGGCGCGGAGCCCCGCGGGCCGCGCCCCCGCAGCGGCCGCGTCCCCGCACGGGCCGCGGGGCCGGCTCCCCGCCGCGGGCCGCGCCCGGCGCTGCCGGGGCTCCGGGCACCCCGCACGCTGCCTCCCGGCACCCCTGTGCGCGGGTGCGCTGCTGAGCCCCTCCTGTCCGCACTTCGCGGTATCTCGGTCTCGGAGGAAGCCAGCATGTCTGGAAAAGCAGTTGTTCTGCTGACTTAGTCGTGCAAATTGTTTTTCACGGGCATCCCTTCGCACACAAGTGGTCCTAATGAAGTCACTGTTAATGCCAAAATGCAGTTCTCAGGGTCAGGTCCGGAACCCTTTCTCAGTGATTCAAAATGTTGGCAGCAGGAGGACAAAGTCTCTCTCAGCTTTTTTTCATTATTAGTTAAGTAGATGAGATTTACAAAGAATCTCCCCTACTTCTCCAAATTATGAATGGTGTATTTTTTACATAGAGCATAAACTAAAAGGAAACTTGCTGTTTCATAAAGATAGTTCTCACAGTCGTTAAAAATTTGCTTTTTTCCTCTGGCTGGTCATTATATTTCTGTTTATGAAAATCACATCTCCCTTGAGATCCTTGTAGTTCAACTAGGAGAGATAAAAGGGAGTACATAGTAGATTCAGAGCAAGAAAAAATGAAGACTTCTGAGAATTTAACTCAAGAAACTACTAGTCAAACTATGTAGGGTTTGACCCAGATGGGCCTGGTCCAAAAAACTTCAAGGCCACATCTGTGCTTTCAAATCCATATGTTTCAAGCACAGGGAGGAAGGAGTTAGACTTGGGAGCTCATCTGAAAAAAAGATTCAAAGCATATGTAGTAACACTTCTGCAGGGAATTGGGACCGGGAGAGGAGGGTCAGGCTTGGAGCTCATTTTTAGAAGGAATTCCAAAGCACATGGATGTGGTGAAGGTCTGGTATGAAACAACTGCACAGCACAGCCAATGCAATGCCATTAAATGAACCGTTTCAACCCAAATTGTTCTTTGGATGGTTGCAAAGTCATTTCTCACATTATTCCAACTATTTATCTGTCTAGCAAAGAAAGACCTTGCATTGTGAAATGCAGCCATTGCAACAGCATCAATTGGTTGTCAAATAGCTAATAACATGCATCTTTTGTGAATTTATTTTTTATGTATTTTAATAATTTCTTTGGCCCATTTTTTATATTATGTACTTAAAGCGACATATTTGTTCCTTTGAAGATTGTATCTTGTTTTGGGGAGGTCAAAGAGGGGAAGAAAATTATTTAGATGAAGCAGGTTCATTGGGGCATGGGCTTCACTTAGACTGTGAAAACTTGTAAAAATTTTCTGATTCATATGAAGAAATTCTAAATCCTAATACCTCAGGTTGGCATATACACAAGTGTCCTTCATCAGCAAATATTTTTTTGGAATATCACTTATCTTCACTGTTTATGAGAAATAGAGAACAGCTTAACGTAAGTGACCCCAAATGGGATGGGTCTATCCATTCGTCTTATGAGATGGTGCTCACATTCGGCTCTTGGGAATAAAACAAGACCTTAAAAATGTCTCAAGTTCAACAGGTCTGCTGAAGTGGCCAGGGGAAGAAGCCCTGGCTTTCACAGCAGATTACAGAGGTCCACTTGTGTCGAGGAACTCGCATTCAGAACACAGCCACTCTTGTGCACAACTGCCTTCACATACACAACATTTGTTAGCATTTAAAGCAAGCCCTTTCTAATTACAGTCGATGACATACCCTGCAGAACCAAGGCTTTCACAGGAGAGCAAATCTGACAAAAGAATCCCAAATGTCAGTAACTGACTCCATGTACAATGGGATTCATGACTGTTGCCTGGGCACAGGACTAACACAATTACAAGATGGTGACATTACTCTGGGTATGAATCACAACTGCAGCTAATTCTTCCTCCACCTAGGAGAAAGTTTTAGCTACTCTCAAAGTGACAAATCTTGCGATTCTTACCATGGTTTTGCTTGGACATCAAATTCCAGTTGATTTCAGGAGATTTTAGCATGGTATATCAACTAAACAGCAACCTCAAGATTTGACTTAGTATATAATGGTCCTCAAACTACAGGGACCTCAAGGAATACAAAGATTTTTGGTTTTCCTTCCATGGGGTCAGAAGGGTGTTAAGTAGTGACGTCTAGTAAAATATCAGAGTAAAGTACACCATTCACAAAACAGTACTAATGATTAAAGGATCTCTAACCCAGTGACCTCAGTGGAATTCTTAAAGTTCGGAAGCTATGACGTAGAGTATTATTCATTGCCCTTTCATTAGGGCTGACTACACTCTACTTCTTCAGAAGATGGAAAACCCTTTTGAACCTTGCTATACTATAAAGCAGTTGATGATATGAAATGCATCTTAGCTAAGGAACAAGTGAATAAGACTATTCTAGGAATTCATTGTCAATATTCAATAGCATAGCAAAATTAATGGCAATAGTTGCAATAGCAAGAGTTACCTGATAGATGAAAGCACCACATTGATTTTCCTGTCTGGGTAGTGGTAAGATACTGCTTTCCAGTTCTTCTGCTTTATCTCCTTCCTTTTCTTCCCCTCTCCTGACATGTTCCCTCCAGCTGGAGATGAAAGAAGGCTGGTATTGGCCTCCCACAGTCTCAGGTGGGTGCTGTTCTCTTCCATCTGGAAGTGGCATGCTGGTCATGCTACACCACCTCCATTGCAAGTGAGGGCTGATACGTGTTTTTTAAAGTTGAAAAGCCCTATGTAATTCTTAAAAAAAAAAAAAAAAAAAAAAAAAAAAAAGGCACCGAGAAGCAGCAAAGTGCAAACTGTGTGGTTCCTCCTCTGCATTAAACAATCTAAGTCCATATTGAACAGAATGACAGTGTTTTAAGAAAATGTTGCTCAGTTGTAAAGGAAAAACATGTATGTGCTCTCAGCAGCATTGACAGGGACAATGGATCATATGTAAGCTCATATTATTTCCAGGATCCAGCTGATTCAGAATGTTTAACCTCATCACTCTTAGAATCACAGATGGTCACAAACCACACACAGCCTCCATTTCAACCACGTTCCAACCAAACCCCTTTTACTCATCAACAAAGAATTGCCCACAGCAATAATACCTCTTCAACAGTTGCCTCAATCACTACCCTGCTGATGCATTTAGGGCCACAAACCCTTTTATGAACATTTAATTTTGGTTTGGTGACCACATGAGTGTTTTGACTGCTCATTCCCAACACATAAATGGGATGCCTGTCACAAGACACTGTTTTAGCTTTTGGGCCTTTGTCCTTGTACCTCTGGTCTTGGCAGTTTTTTCAGCACTTTTGCCTTAGGCATTTTTGCAATCAGGCATGTTAGCACCTCCTGGCTTTAGCAACTTTGCAGCCTTAGCTTATTGCCTCAAAGCTTTGGCATGAGTCTGCACTGTGGCATCCTTTCAACTCCAAACATACTTGCTTCACAGGTTTTCCTTGGGTTTTTCTTGGATGTCAGCAACTGCCCTGACCCTAGAGGGGGAAGAAAGACTGATCAGCAAGTTCAAACAGTGTCTGTGCAGCAGAAAGATGTCTATCACAAATGAGCACATTCACTACCTCACCTGCCAAATATTGCACATGCTCAGGTACCATGAGAAATTTTTCCACGCCTTCTTCAAGATTAGTCCTATAAATCTTCTGAGAGCCTGTGAAGGTTGTCTGAAGAAAACCATGGCAAACTTTGTAGTCCTGCACTGTAAGACCACTGTGTCTCCATACTCCAGTGGATATAGTTTCCATCATTAAAGTATTTTCTCTTTCACTTCTCTTCAGAGCCAAGAGAACCCATCAAATAGAGATGGATGTTGAGTTTAAGGGCTGGTGGTTCAGGGTGACAAGTGCTGATTTGGCAGATGAGCTGTTTTCCACAACCACCAGTAGACACCCAGTTGTCCTTTGTACTGCCTCCACTAAGATACTCCTTTTCAGGTGGTATCACATCTTCTTTCCATTGTATTCAGTAAAATTAGTTTTATAAGTCTTAAAACAGAAGAATCCATGATGATGAGTATAAAGGTTCATGCCAGGTTAATCTTTGTTTTCTCCATCTATTACTCTGAAAGTCTTCATCAGCAAGTGCCTTCAGTGAAGGCCCAGTTCAGAAATGCTTTGATTTGTGAATTCCTAATTGTCACCTATTATGTCCTGCAAGTTCTCTCTCAAAAACCTTTGCATAGCTAACTCAGTAATCCAGATTTCAGCTCACCAGAAAAGAGGAAAGGTGAAAAAATCAGTTGATGCTGCCTAAAACTAGTGAGACTGCTTCTACCATGTATCTCTCTCTAGCTGAGGAAGCCGGGCCAGGGCTTTCCCAGCAATTTAGAAGCAATTGGCTTTTTCAGTATATTTTAGTGGGTGTTGGACCTAGAATCTGTTTGCTTGGAATCTGATTGCAGATTCTCCAGAAGAAATTCGAAGATCATACAAAATTAGCAGGAATCATTTCTGTCACCAAAGAAAACGCTATTCCTATCCAAATAAAATGAATTTGCAATTTATTTACTAATCAAAAACTATGGATGTCCTCCATAGAAGGGAATTCTTGAGATATTTTAAAGTGTGATTTTTCTGAGTTTTCTTTTTCCAGTAGATATTTTGCTGAGATGAAATTTGCTAACAGTTGTAACAATATGCAGAGAAAAGGGAAAAAAACTTTTTTCCACATCATGTATAGTGTGCTACACATAAAAAGAAAAAAAAGCAAAGTAGAAAGTACTGCCATGACTTCAATAATCAGAATCTTTCCTTTAGCATCTAAGAAATGACAAGTAAGAAAGTTTTAATATAGGATAGGATTTTTATTTGCATTTCTTAACAATAAGGGTGGTTTATACTCCACCTGGTGTCTTTTCTCACATCATCTTTTATGGGCTTCTCT
This sequence comes from Anomalospiza imberbis, assembly GCF_031753505.1. NCBI lineage: Eukaryota > Metazoa > Chordata > Aves > Passeriformes > Viduidae > Anomalospiza > Anomalospiza imberbis. The sequence continues at coordinate 8,896,071 of NC_089692.1, read as the reverse complement.
CAGTGACAAGTACCTTTGTACAAAGGTTTCCTCCCCCCCTTTCCCCCTTCTCTGGTTCTAACTCTCTAGCAGGCTTCAGCATACAAACACAATGGGAGCATTGAAAGGAAGACAGTGGGACACCTCCTTTGATCTTGTGTTCTAATAACTTGTGTATGTTTGTGTCCAAAAACAATGTTCCAAGGCTGTGAGGACTGCTGCTGCCGAAAAGAATACTCATCACAGGGGCGGTGGAATAGTTAAACTGCATTCAGAAGAGTAAAGTACTGGCCAATAACGTAAACAACAGACTGTAAACTCCACTAAAATGCTTTGATGACTGAAGAGAGCCCCACTCCACAGCTGACAACACAGGCATCATAGGTCTGTTCAAAGCATGGCACTGAGGGTCACCATTAAATCATACAATTCCCTATTACTTTTCATATCCATTCTAGAGAATACTCACTGCACATGGACAAAAGAAACATGTCTTGCATTAAAGCAAATGGCTACAGTCAGATAAGCCAGCTGAGCTCCTCCACTCTGCTGCTACTTGCTCAATGTTGTTGGGGTTTTTTAAACTGTAAGAAGCTGGATTTTCTGTTTTCATTTTTCATTTTGTAATGCACTGGTGCTTTTCTTTCTGAAAGAGGAAAAATTATTGCTGGAAAAACAATTGGCATGGGAACAAAGTAGGACCAGTCAGACCTTACGGAGCACACTGCTTATGTAGAAGTCACTTCTGACAAAGTGGCAACCCACAGCAAGGGGTGGAGGAAGGAGAAAGTTGCTTGATCACTGTCTCATTATTTACAGCTATGGGGTGGTAAAGTCCTCTACCATCACATATTGACAAATCCATGATCTTTGGGAAGAAAATGTAAGAATCAGGATCTGCACCTATATTTTGTATTTAGGTTTCCTCTCTGGAGTATTTTCAGCATAGTTGAAACTACAGACATTGACAGTCACCCAGGCCTGATTTCCAATATGATAGCATTTGCAAAACTCATGAAATGTGAAAGGCTTGAATTCAATGTATGGTGGTTCAGCACAGCACTTCTATGTTAGTTTTGCTGGGTGTTTTTTAAATAAACATAAAGTTTATTGAAGTTCTGTTGCTATAGTAAACAGGGTTGGTGCTGTGCTTACAAATAAGTAAGTGTAAGAAGTGTTAACTTAATAAATATCTGAAAAGGATAAAAAATGTTAATAAAACTACCTTTTAAGCTCTGCATGAATTATAACAATTCCAAAGTGTTTTGGCAAACACTTATAACCATATCATACTGGGAAAGAAAACTTTACTCCAAAAGCTCTGCCTGGACCACCATGTCACAGTAGAAACCTGGCTCCAGTAACTTGCCACAAGTATTTTGTCATTCTAAAAGAAACTTGGCTATAAAAGAATGCCTTCTTTTGAACATTAAGATACAGCAGAATAAGCAATCAGGTTTTTCTCCAAGATGTTTACATGCTGAGTCGTTGGTTACTGCAGTTTTCCCCCACAGGTACCCTGTGCACACCAAGGAGTGGTGTTGGTACAAAGCCTGTGATGCAGCAGGAATACAGAGGCTGACACAGGTGAGAGGCTGAGGCACAGAAACTTCCCTTCTCCATTTCCCTGTGTGTGTTTCTGCTCTGCAGTGCCTGTAGCCCACAGGCAGTCTTGGGGATGAATTACCCAAGAGTACAACAGAGAGGTCCAAACTGTTAACTGTTGGGCATGGTCCTGGCTCCGTGCTCAGCCTTTGCGCAGCTTACCAAGGTTGCTGAATCAGAAGCAGACTCGCTTCAGGCCCAGACCCAGGGAGATGCTGGCACACAGCAGGAGCACAGAGCGTGTCAGCACTGCCCAGCACAGCACACACACACTCCAGGTGACAAGACATGGACCCCGTGTGCAAGGAATTCCTTGTGAGGAAAACAGAAATCACTAAAGCAGTTCAACTATATTGAGGCCACCAGCACAGCACACACAGCTTGAGCTAAATTGTCCTTGCTGCTTACCTATATTCTCTAAACTTTGCTGTGGAAAACAGCTCTGTTTTCAAAATTTACTTAGTTTTTTCTTACAAGGTGCATCCAAAGGAACCACAAAACTGACTCATATAAATAAGACACTATCTTAAATGAGCTTAAAATCAGTCTTCTTCACTTCTATATGAAAACTTCTGAAAGACTGGCGGATAGATACAAAACAACCAAGTAAACTCTGAACATTTAATTTATACTTCTTTTAATTTATACTTCTCTGCTTTTTTTTTACTGTTAACCATTGGTGTTACAAGACTCTACCAAACACACTGCACATGGATTTAATTTGTGTTCTCAGTACATGGCCTCTGCAACATTTTGTTATGGCATTAATGACATAATTATTGCATTCAGATAGGCTGCATTAGTTTGAATGAAGATAACCCATGGAGATCCACTTTGCTGCTCTGTTCTACTTTCTGTGTCCTTTTACATTGTGCATTTTCAAATACATGACAGAAGCTACAGGAATTCCGGGATTTGCATAAAACTAACAAGCCCTCAATTCTTCTGCTGGCATTCATAATTTTGCCATGGTGGTTTTGAACTAGTGCCAGACCACGTCTAACCAAGGCAGCATTTCTGCCAGTGTCCTGCAAAGGCAGGGTGCATCATAGCAGGCTTTCCCTTTTGCCTCTGTTCTGGCAGCCAAAGAGCAGACAAGTGAAAGAACTCAGGCACGTAAACCACACACCTTTAATTCCTCACAGCCTCCCTTGTAGAAGCCTCTTGCAATATCTTAAGAGAATCTTTCCCTATAAGGCTCCTTCAGTATCATGAGGCAGCTGTAGGACTGTGGCTGGGTCACTGCTGCTAATACCACATTCACACAATAAGAGAACAGTGTCTTATTTATTAATCTAAATTTAGACTTTAAAAAATACAAATTCCTGAACATATACTATGTAGAATTTATATTCCTCTACAGTCAATGGAGAGAAATGGGTGATTCATGTGACCTATTTTATATGTCTCTATGAAGTTGAAATGAATCATCTTCTAAAAGTACCTATTAGGAAATGAATTGTCTCATCTTAATATAGACATTTAAAATAGGTCAGATGAACAGGTTATTCCCCTCTCTTGGCTATAAGGGGAGACCAGGTGACCAGATCAAGTGAAGATAACTGTAGATAGCTAAATTTGGGTGAGATGCATTGTACTTTGTGCATATGGAGCAAGATTTTAAGGTTCTTCTTCCCCCTGGTCTCGAAGGGAGAGGTGAATTTTCTTTTTTTAAACACAAAAAGAATACTCCTGCATGCTATGCACTGTAAAACATTCAGGAGATCAAAGAGAACGAAATGCTACTACGCTGGACAAGGCTCAAGTGGGATGTACAACAGCGTGAGAGATCTCAGCTCTGTCACCAAGCAGAAGACAGTCAATGTGTAAGTTACAGGTGTGTTAAGGCCATTCTTGTATGTGTAGCTGTGGGTCTGTGGAATGTTTCAAGGAGTGTTTTTTGTTTCTGCAAGGAGTTAGAATGTCACCACAAAAAGTTTCTTACTGCTCCAGTCTTAGGGTTTGCTCTAGTCAGCCCTCTTGTGCAGAAAGATACTGTCCAGAAGAATACTGAGACCAGATTAGCCATTCCCATCAACCTCAAGCAGACAAACATATGCAAGAACAGCTCTGCTTCTCTGGTACTCCTAACCAACTAAACAGTGGGAGTACTGTAGCATACATGGGCTCAAGGAAAGTTAGGGCAAACCAAGATAAGGGAAATCAGTGACAGTTTCTAAATACAGAGAAGTCATTTCAGACTCAAGAATCCCCTGAATAACAAGTTGTGAGAGATTGAGAGATGATTGAGTGGAAGTATCATGATATGTTAACCCTATTATACTCTTCCCCAGGCATCTGCTTTTGGTTAGAGACCAGTGGCCTGTTCAGCAATTCTTGATCTACCTACCACAAAAAAAAAATAAAGTGGATCATGAGTGTTTCAGACCAACTGAAGAAGTTCAATTAGTATAGACCCCATAGAAGAGAGGAAGAAAATTCTTGCACTGAGTTCAACTAAGCCACTGAGCTGGTCTGGAGGCTCCATACTGATTTCAAGAGACCCATGAGGTACTATTCAGTCTCTTCATGTCTGAGTAGCTGTACAATAATATCCACATTATTAAAATAAAATCTTGTTTCATAAGACAGTTTCCTCATATGTTCTGAGTATTTCCTACTGAGAGTGGGAAGGCATTAATAAAACTGGATTTAAAATTCTACAAATCAGCATAAATCTCTATGGAAAAAGAATATACTTCAGCTCTTCCCCGCTGTTGGATTATTGTTGAATACCCTATGGTTCTCCACAAATTCTTTTCTGTAGCACAAACCAGTGAGACGGATAATAGAACTTTTGTTTATAAATTCTATATTCTCTTTACTATAGCATCTAATATTTTAATAGCTCATCTTTCACACAATGGAATCATACTCAGAATCATGGCACACTGGCAAATAGTTAAGGAGTTTAAATGTATCAGTCTTAAATCAGGCCAAACAGGACTAACAACCTAAAGCTGACCTAGGCTCTCCCTGGTCATGGACAAAGAGGTTTAGCAGTGTTTGGCTGCTGTATTGGTTCCTTGGGTACAGCACTGGTGCTGCCTCCAGCTGATCACAAGGCTCCAAGCCCAGCAGTTCAGCCAAGGTTCAGCCCACCTGCCTGTGCCTTCATCCAGACCATCCTCCATCCCTCTGTCAGCAAGGATGGTACTGTGTTAGACAGTGTCAGAAGTTTCACTAAAGTCAAGATGAATATCCTCTGCAACATTCACCTTTCTTACAGAAGGCTGCCAGGTTTGCTAGGGATTATTTCTCGCCTTCATAACCAATGCTGAGCACTCCCTGTCACCTTCTGTCCTAAGTGGGCTTGGAAATGGGTTCCAGAGCATTTGTTCCACTGCCTTCCCTGGCATCAGGGGGAAGCTGACTGGTCTGTAACTCTCAGATTCTCCTTTCTGTCCTCCTTGAAGATACCTGTCACATTTGCTTTATTTCAGAAAGCCTTTCCCAATAGTGGTGACCTTACAGTGATAGCTGAGCGTGACCTCACAGAGATATCAGCCAGCTCCCCCATGAGTGCATCCCATCAGTTCCCATGGACTTGTTCCATCCAGCTTCTTTGAGCACACCCTAACCTGACATTTTTTCACTGAGGGTGAGTCTTCCTTGCTTCAGACTTTCTCACTGGGCTCACAAACCTAGGATTGTTGGAGGCTGGTTTTACCAGGAGAGAAGGAGCTGAAGAGTTCAGTGAGCACCTTGGCCTTCTCTGTGTCCTTGGTCACCAAGCCCCCCACTCATTCAGCAGCAGACTCACATTTTACCTGTGATGCACTTGCAGAAGCCCTTTTTGGACGCCTTCCCAGGCCTTGCCTAATTAGACACCAGCTGGGCTCTGACTTTTCCAGCCCCAGCTCCACATTTGCATGGGTTGCTGGAGTCTACAGTGGGGAACACACCTGAAGTTTGTGTCTAGAGCCAATCACAAATTCAATGTACCAGCCTCAGAAGTAAATGTGGGATGGTCTTTTGTGTACAAACTGGCAGGAGACTGAATTTGTAAGGACCACAAAATATCCAAATATCCCAGCCATTCATAATTTTCACTTCAGCAATTTAAAGAATCCAGATGTGATTCTCTGCATTCATTTAAAGAAAATTAGACAAAAGTAAATATTACAAGCAAATAAAAGAGTTTTAAACTGCTACAATGGTCCAAGCCTTTGTCATGCTTACAGCTGGGATCAGAGCTGTGCAGAAAGTAGGTTTTCTGCTATGTTGGAATTTCTACTATTTCTTTCTTTCATTCTAAATGAGGAAAAAACTATTTATTTTCATAAATTTTTAAAGTTCTCTTCAGGTTTAAACTGATGGTTCTGATTTTTAGGCTCTTCTTATTACAAAACAGTTTGTCTTCTTAATTTTAAACAATGGGCTAAAAAGCTATTTTACAAGGTCAAAATGTTCTTTTCCAAAAATATAAAGAACTTCTGTTTCAAGTCTATTCAAATATTCTGCTCCAGTATTTTAATACATAGAGCATTGTCAAAAGTGAAACATTTATATGGATTGCCATTTTGCAATGAAGAACAGTTCCACAATAAATTTTCTGACCAGTTCCAATTTGAAATGTGAGAGAATACAGAGATTATGTTTACAAGTTGCTTTGTAGCTTCAATGGTATTACTTATCCCTTTCATCTCCTAAGAGCAAGGATGACTCAGAAAAACATGATCAAAAAATTTGGATCCGAGATACAACAAATATAGCAATTATATTTATTATTTTATCTTATTTTAAAGGTTTAAGATATCTGAAAAAAATAGTTTTCAATTCTGCTTAATCTGACTCTTTATTGACCTAGGTTCATCTTCCCAGGGATTTTAGTGAGGAAGGTACACTTTCATTTCAGAAGCAATTCAGTGTCTCTATTTCAGTTTTGCTATAAAGGAAGAACATTTAATTCTGTCAGTTTCCTTTACAGCCATACTGCAGGGTGCCTCTGATTATGCTAAACATTTGGGCCAGTTAAAGCCAGTTAGCTTTATTTTATGTGGTTTTATACTGCAGATTTTTACATTTCCTTTCTTAGGACACCAGGGCTTTTTCACCACACGAGATGCAAAAATTAATAATACTTTGTTTTGCTAATCCTGAGTTAACAGTCACAACAAACAGCATCCAGCCTGACCCTGAACAAGAACTCTGGGTCCATCAGATATTCCAAATAGTAAAGACATAATCCTATTAAAAAGATAAAATAATATGAGAGAAAACAAAGCAAAAGGAATCTTAAGTATGTATATACCTCTTTAGGCTTCACAGCTGAGCAGTCCCTCTGAAGCCATCACATTTCATTACAGTGGAGCTTTCTGGTCCAACCCTGTGCATAGAAAAGGCAGCTGCATATCCTTGAGTTCTTTCCAGCCTGCATTCGGCACAGATTTTGAGTATAGGATGAGCATCTGACCTTTAAAAAATCTTAAATTCAGAATATATAAAACAGGCTGCTTAGCCATTCTTCTTATTTCTAAAGGAGATTAAATGCAGTTGAAGAAACTACACTGCATTCAGAAACTGGACCCTTTGGAAGAAAGGGTGACATTTTCTCAGAAAGAAAAAGTCCACAGACTAGGACTTTTCAACTGTTCCAGTATAAAAGAGCCAAATATAAAGAACAGGAAACCATTCTGTACTTTCAGAATAATGTGAAAAAGACAACCCAAGAGAGCTTTAATACCTGAAATGCTCTTAAATCCTAAAGAAAGACTTTTTGTAATACTATATCAAAAGGGGAAAGGGAAATAGCCCAACACAGTGCTTTCCTTTTTTCAGCATGATATGGATGTGGAAAGTATGTTAATTCCTGTATTCTCAAAGGAAAACAAATAGCATAAACAGACAGACAGGAGAGGAAGAGAGCAGTATGTTTAAAATAATAGAGAAACCCACCACTCATTTAAGCTGTTAGCTTTGGGAAGGCTCAGGCTGTGTGTCCAATCACAGGACCTACAGTTTGTGTCAAGGCTTGTTTCAGATGCATTCTGCACCAACTCCACCAAACACAAACACAATTAGAGCATTCAGCATCAGACAGTAGGAGATCCCCTTTGATGTTGGGATAAAATGAGGATATGCATGGTTTTGTCCAAAATGACAACCATCCCAGGTTTACTAATGGGTATCTAATAGAAAAAGAGAACTTTATGATGCTCATTAATTACCAAACTGTCATGTGCTTCTGGCAGAAAGAAAGTAATCCTCTTCTCCAGATTAGACAGCCACCACAAAGGACTTCAAAGAACTTTCAGTCCCCTCCCCTGAGAGCTGCCTTGCATAAACCTCACAGCACTAACCGTGCAAATTAAAAGAAGGGAGCAGTTGACAAACCCTTCCTGATACATGCGCAGTCTATTGCTGTTGGCAGTTCAGACACGAGCCCTTATTCTGCTGGCAGATGTGCACATTCTCTATACAGAAAACGTGCTCTAAAATTCACATAAAACTTTACAAATTATCAGTAAACAATGCTTTCCATTCTTGCTTTCAAACCCAGAGATATTTGTGCTGAAGATCGTTTGGCGGCAATAAAAATTCTTTCTTAAGAACATGAAAATGTAGAAGAAATACAGCTGAAAGTCTAGTTCTCAGAAATTTTCCTCAGATGCTGTTCTTAATAAGGAGCAGCTAAAATATGCCTTTTTCTGGCAATTTGCCACAATGGGTATAAAGGGCTACAGAAATCATCCAATATGAGAATGGATGTGTGAGGGAGCATGAAGCACTTACAGTGATTCTCCTAGTTTAAATGGTCAGACATTTATGGAGTTGGAGATTTTGCCTTCAGCACAAATTCTTTCCCTTGCTCTTACATTTCTATAAACTCTTTCTATGTAGCTTTTTTTTTCCCAGAGACTGAACTACAAACTTCAAAGTAGGCAATACATTTCACATATTTATGATTGTCACCCAAATACATGTATTTATGGTTGTTTTCACAAAGGTCTGAAACAGTGATAAAGTCTGAATTGTCGCTCAGGAGGAGTGAGGGGACAGGGACAGGTACTTGTGATGTTTGGATGACATGTGAATTTCAGACGACAAGATTGTGTCCCCCAACATATTTGCCTTTTCTTTTCTTTATTTACTCACGTAGATTCAAATCACTTTACTGACAAGGTGAAAGACAATGAGCCCCATTATGATTATCCTTAATATCCTTATTCAAAGCATCCCAAGCAGCATTTGGTTAAAGCTGTGTGCCTTTGTCTTGCTGGACAGATCAAATATTCAAAATGTGCCCCACAAATTTTATTTTAAGAAAATAATTTAAATTTTAAATTTAAATAAGGTCTTTATCCAACCAAATTGACAGACATTTTATAACAATGTTTGCTAAAAGCATACTGCTATCCAAAATAGGACTGGCTTTATGTTTAATAAGAACATAAGAGTCGAGGGGAGGTAGTGCTGAGTGAGAAATAATACTAAAATAAATAATCATAGGGACCATCAAAAACTGTTCCTTTGTTCATACCACTTTTCAAACAGCACTTCTTTGGTACATCCTTGTGAACCTATTCCAATCCCTAAACACTTTTAAAGATTCATTCCTTCCCAAGTAATGTGTGTGCTACTTCTCAGTTTGATTTTTAGTAGCAGCAACATACCTGGGAGAAAATAGGTTTAATTTTCCTTTTTTTGTCTTTAATGTGTGATTTCAATCCTTGAAAACTCTAGGGTTGCATCAGAAACATGATGCATGCTGAACACACCAACCTAGGTCACAGCTACATATGTAAAATATTAAATGAGGCTGGCTGACATTTGTTATTCAACCTTTTTAGTGAAAAAAATCATCTTTCAGAGAGTAAACTCCACGATCATTTCAACCTAAATAAAATTTTCATAGTAGAGAAATGTCAAGAACTTAGAAAATATGGGCACAGAACTGGAGAAAATTGAGTTTTTTCTGAGAATTCTTTCTCTTATCACCTTCCATTGACTGAGGAACAGAAGCACATTTTCTGATTGTGTCTACAGTTAAACCCTTCATTGTTGTTTTTATTCAGTATATATGTTCCTTTCTAGAGTATTCTTTTTCTATATCTGTAACTAGTAAGGGTCCCAACATTTCTGAGTTACCGTGGGCAGAACCTTGACTTTCTTATCAGCTCTCCAAAAAGAGTGTTTAGAATGGACCCAGTTATGCATGACAAAATAAAAATGTAATATTTGAATGTGAGACAGTCCATGTTTGGTCAGTCACAGAGAAGCTGCCTGGCAGGTGCCAGCTCCAGCTCTCAACCATGGGAGTCAGCAAGTGCCCTACACCGAGGGAAAGACAAGCATTGCTCACGCTGAGAAGTCAAATGAATTATGATTACAACCACTAAAATAGTACCATTGCACTGTGGTCTTGATGCCACTACTTCTACCTGTTGACTTCTCTGGTGTGAAATCATCAAAAATTATTTTAAATTATTCATAAAGACAAACCAAGTATTTGATTAGTTTGCAAGTTAGCTAAAGATGACCAGAGTTGTAGGCTGAACAGCCACAGGATTTTCTTTTCTACCCCTTTTTAGAGGTTATCCACTACAGATGAAAATCCAGTGCTCATCCTCACTTTGTACTTGCAATTCAGCTGATGCAAAAAAGCAGGACATAATCTTTGACACAACATCCTCTGTTAGGAACATCCTCCTCCACCTTCTTCCCCAAAGATAGCCAAGAAACTGTAATTTCTTCAGCACAAATTCAAAACACAGCCCTGTACCAGCCTCTCTTAAAAAAATTAACTCTACCCCAGCTGAAACCAGCACAGAAACAGAGTCAGGTGTCAGGCACTCCCAGCTCAGTGTCACAGGCATCCATTTCTGAGGCAAGTTCTCTCCTGGTAGATGAACAGAAGTGATGCATTCAAACTCCTTCCCCTGCCAGGCATTCGTCTGTGATTCTTGTCTCAATAAAACCAAAATCACAGTAATTAATTCTTGAATGGATGTATTTCTGGGGACACACCAGCTTCCAGGATATGCCCACAAAAATGTGGCTCCATTTATTGTCTGTTTTCTCTAGTGAATTTCAATGGGGAACTCTTGTTCCAAAATTCACTTGTTGGCATCAGACAAATAAGTCATTCTCCTGAATATGAGATAATTTCCATTAGTTTTCATCTGCTTAAGAGACAGTTGAAAGAAAAGAAGTCCTGGGAAAATTCTGGAATAGGATGATCCTTGCAGGCAGAAGTTGAAGTGGTTTCAATCAAAATATCTGCAATCACAGAGGAGTTTGTACTGAATTTTTGTGTTGCGTTTTCAAACGTGAAAGAAGCAGTGAAAGAACAAATGAAGGCAGCAAAAAGAAACCCAAGGCAAACAGACAACATGATCTGAGAAGAGATAAGAAAAAGAGTTTTAGGGTAGAGGGCTGGATGGACAAAGGCCTGGGTCTCTGAGTACTGTTATTAATCCCAGCTATGCTCAGGGAAACAAGGCTCCGTGCATTCTTTGTGACCAGACAGATTTGTCCCAGAGAAACAATTCACTCCATAGCCAACTTCTCCTCCTAATAGAAACAAGCTAAAATTGGCAAGCCCCTTAGGTCAAAAAGAGATTAGTGGTGTTAGCAATGAGATCTGAAGTATAAGCACAGAAATTTCAAGTTGCTGTTCTTGCTCAGCCAAAGTGCAAGCTCTGGCATTTTTTCAATTCAATGTCAAACTCAAATGAATGGCTCACAGGACGGTCAGAAAGGGCAGGAGGGTTTTAGCAGTCACCTAGTCTGATCTAGCACTAGTGATGGTCCAAAATGTTTTGCCCTCCAATCATTCCAATCCAGGACCAGCCCTTGATATGCTGGAACCAGCCAGCATGGGCCATAACCTGCCACAGCATCACTGAGATGTTCAAGTCAGAAGGGACTAAAAAGACCCCACTTGAACTGGCAAATGACATGAGGAAATTTGTATTTTTGGCATATTCAAGAACTCATAAGGTCTTCCAGGATAAACAGGCAAGGAACCAGTTTATACACACTGAGATGCATCTGGACTTGCAGATCAAGATCAGGGGAGAAAAGAAGCAACAGTCATTCCAGGAGGCTGTGGATTTGCTGATAGAGCTTGACCCTTTCCCTTTTCCTCTCAGCAGTATACTTCACAGGAAGGCAACTGGAGCTGAAAAAGATGCCAGCTGATTGCTGTGAGCTGAGACAGCACAACTGGGAGCCTGGTCCTGGGAAAGCAGAAGTCTGAGGTATTTTGAGATGTTTCTCTGCAATTTCTACAGTTTTTCTCCAGCTGGTAGAAAAAGAGTAAATGGGAACAACTGAAACATTAAATGAAGTCATTAAACCTGCTGGCATGAAAAACATTCCCCTAAAAAGAACTGGCCAAATCCCCAGATGATCATAGATGAACAGAAGTTTAAAGAGTGTAGGAAGCTGATTTGTGAATTTGCCAGAAGGTGAAAACTTCAGCATAGGTTGGATGAGAAGGAGGAGCCCTTACAGTGGTCAGCAAACTGTAATTGGGCAGTTGTAGGAGTTCATTTGTCCCTTTCATGCACACAAGATAGTCAAATGCACACACAAGGACTGCTCCCTTTCTAGTCTGCCCATGAGTTGAGTTTTTACAGAGTGAGCCCAGAGTCCAGTGATGGAGGCTGAGCCTGTAACAGAACTATGAGTGGTGCTTTGGAACAGGTAATGCTCATGTTCCGTAGTACTCTACCTCCTGGCTATAGATTTTAGTTCAGTAGTACATTTCTACTTGAATTTTCAGGAGAACAAATTTATGATCTGAGGAAACCATGTATTGCTGCCATAGCGCTATAGGTTTAACACAAACAGGCTTACATATAGGGATGGCAATAATGCTTTGTCCATTATTACTGTACTGAAAAATCAGTAAATGCTCTCCCAGCTAGAGCAACTACCAGGTAAAAACATCCAAACAAAACTACATAAGACAAAAACTAGATGGCTCCTTGTGCATCTGTTAACTCCTGTTAATATGCCTGAAACAACTGGGTCATCAAAAGCATGAGTACACCCAGAATTTATACAACTGACAAAGTTCCCACTTCACTGACTGCAACAATGGATTTGTTCTTTCAGTAACAGCCTACAGGGTGCTGAAATACTTACCTGAGAGGGATGCTGTATTGGAACAGAATGTCACAGTGAAATCATCTGGTAAATGAAGCACTCCACTCCAGCATGGAATTCTTCTTCAGATAGTCATGCTTAATGCTTTTTCCACCACAGAAGAAAATCCTGGTATTTCAAATTGAAGATGTGGGATATGGAACAATGTACAAGTTACTACTGGGACTTCTAAGAGACAGAAGTACTCTGGCTGAAGCTGTTGCTATTATGAGTCTCTAAGATGCAAGCTGACAAATATTCATGTTGTGTCTTAGTTTAGACAACCCTGATCATGGGTTTTTCTAAATTACCAACAATTAATATTTCATGCAATCTTTTTTTAAAGCCATTTGTTCATTCTATTATGTGATTACTAAACAAAGACAGACCCACAGCAAATATAAGGTAAGGTGTCCTTTCACAAAGGAAAGCAGATACCAATTGTGAACCTCTACAAACAAATCTAGAGTGGAAATGCACCTGATTTTCTAGTCCCATATCTATAACAAACATTTCTAGGACACTTGAACAGTTTTGTATCTTTAAGACAAGCATTCACACAGTTCAGACATGAAAAAGTTGCTACAATATGGAGCCTCTGTCAAGGGGCTAACACCTCACAATATGGGGCCTCTCTCAAGGGGCTAACACTTCACTTGCTTTACAGACAAGTAGCCTCCATTTCCTCCTCCATTTCCTTCTTATTATCAAAGCCCTCCCAAAAGTTTTAGCCGGATGAAATTATAACAGTGATTCAGAGATACAATTCTTTAGGTCCTGTTTTCATCACAGGAAAAAAAGCCCCACATGCTAAGCCTAATTAAAGCTTAACACATCCTTTTAAAACAGTTCACACTACCCATGCAATGTTCATTTTCCTGCTACAATACCATCTTGCCCTGCATCTACTGTATTCCTTAAAAACATCTATGAATCTTAAAGAATAGCTTATAATTATTCCAAATAGCTTCAGCTAGCAAAATATAGAGCATGAGCTCATCTTTCCATAGGACATGATGGAAATGGAAAACCAGTTGGAGGTAAATGGTAAAAAACAGTCATCTGTACTAATGAACTGTGCTCTAAAATACTCTTAGTCAACTGTGCCCCAGTCTTACTCAGAAGCAGGTCTAAACAAATTCTGAAGTTATGTGGAAGGGATTGTTGGAGTTGCCTAAGCTAGTTAAGAGCCTAGAATGTGTTAGGGTGAAAGTTCTATACTGAATTCAGGTATAACATGCTTGGGATGAAGCAATGAACAGATTCACAGCAGCAGTGCTGATTGGAATCCAGGTATTTGTCACGAGGGTCACATGTTAAAGTAGGGTTATTGAACAAATGGAAAATACCAGCTCATGATCAGATAGCAGATGCTTTCATAACAGATCTGGAGAGATCTATGGTTTATAAGGCTCCTCACGTAGGTCACTAAATGGGTGATTGGAAATAAGTCAGTCATGCTTACCCGAAGTGTTAACCATATAAATGCTTTCATAAAATCACTAATTACCCATCTATCATTGCTGGACACTCCCCAGGCTTGAAAGCACTGCAGCAAGTATGCAAAATGCTGATACCCACAAAGCACTCCACATGAGGCTCTGGTGTACCCAGCCAGTGACACCCCATAACTATGGGAGCATAATAACTGATCTTGAGAGGATGATCAGAGCAAATATATTTATTGCCAGATTATAGTTGATGATGTAAAGTTAACAAATTGGGAAAATAGCTCTATTTACTCTGAAGGCTCTTCTGAGGGTGTTTGTATCTAGAAAATAATCCCAATGTTAATGCAAAATTCTGAGTTCATTTGCTATTTAAAAAATAATCAGTATAATAGCTGTTAAGAAGATTTATCTGATGATCCTGTTGAGGGTCAGAACAGCTTATCTGTTCTTAAAACTGTAAAGATAATATTAAGCATGCAAAGGAGCAGCTATGGATCTAGACAAAGCTGCTCAGTGAATCAAAAGGCTCCCCTGCTATGTTACACAGCACACAAACAGCTTTAGCTCCAGCTCTGCACACACTGACAGCTACTTACATGAATTTTAACACTAGGACACAACATTAGGATGAGATTTTCAGAGTGGCATTTTTTTCTATTCTGATGTCCCCCACTGTCTGGCAGCTTTCTCTGAGTGACTAACTTCCACACGTGAGAGAGGCAGAGAAGGCAGAAATGCTGGTGCACTCTGGCAATGAGCACTGAAAGCTGGAGTTTGCACCTTGGGCTGTGGAAGAGCTCAGAGCTTCCCTGCTACAGGAAAGGTCCATGCCATGGTGAGTGTGCACAGCACACATAAAGCCTAAAGCCAGCTGTAAAATAAAACTCCAGTTTAACCTGCCTCTTGAAAACTCAAGATGCATATCACAAATAAATAGTTAGACATGGAGAACATACACTTCAAACCAGAAGTTCTCCTCGTGCCTCTAAAGTAGGAATATCAAGTTTCAGCGTTCTGAATGTGAGCTGATAACCAAGTTAAGGATACAACCAGCAGTGCAACAACTGCTCAGCTGTGTCATTTTCTGACCAGCTTCTCTTTTTCTACTCTAGAGTAAACACAGTTGACAAGGCCAAATATGTAGAACACAGACACACAAAAAAACCCAAGCAACAAATCAAAACAAAACTAGTGGCTCCATACCCACAGGGGAGAGCCCAGTCTGTTCTCTTGCAACCAATGTTGGTTTTGAGAGAAATTCCTGTGAAGGCAGATTTCTGTGAGAGAGAAGTGCTGCACAGCACATTTCTGTGAGAGGGGAGTTCTGCAGAGCAGGGGCAGGGAGCTCTGCCAGGCTGGGCAGGGACGGTGGGCGTTACTGGGGTCACTTCTTCTCACAAAGGAAATGAGGGGCAAAGGCATCAATTGCTCGTTGGAAAGTGAATTAAATCAACCAGAAATCAGCAAGGGGGACAGGGCAGATGTAGAAAGTTAAGACTGATGGTGTTGTTCTGGTGACTGAAGCACAGATTGCAGTATCTAAGTCTTTCAAAATAAAAAGTTTATGAACTAAAGTACTGCCAATAGATTTCTGTATTTCGTGAACTACAATAAGGTGATGAGCCACATAGAAGAAAAAAAATTCTAACATTTAGACTGTATTGAAATTAAACATGCCTCTCAAGTAAACACCTCTATAATAATCCAAGATTATACATGCTTGAACAAAGACAATTGAAAAAAAATTTAAATCTGAGAGTAAATATGTCAGGGGTGAACAATATTAAGGGAACATTTTGTGTTCTGCAAACCATACTGCAGCTTTAAGAAAAAAAACCCACCCCAAAAAAAAAACCCAAAAAAAACCAAAAAAACAAAAACAAAAAAAACACCCAAAACATTTATTTTATGGGGGTTTTCCCCATGGAGAAATATGTTTTGGGATCTGCATTTTTGCAGAACCTTGAGTAGCTTAGGGGTTCTCTCTCAGCAAAGCAGAGTTCATCCAGCTGCCTAATGAGGTAAGAGTGAGTGCTGTGATGGAGGATTGGCAGGCAGGACAGGCTCCTCAGCTTGGTGGTCAAGGAAGAGAAGGCATAGTCAATGGAAAAGGAATTTAGTTTCAATGTTTATGAAGAGACAAAGCAAGGAAACTAATGAAAAGGTCCTAATCTCTGTCTGGTAGCCTTACTGAAGTCTTATTTTTGCAAGTATATGTAGTTAGATATCACTTGATTTATACAGTGTCATAAAGTGTTATTACTCATAAGTTACTGGAGGGCAGAGAGACGTCTCTTCAGCTGGGGGATCCCCAGCTGTGTGGGTCAAAGGAAACAGGCTCTGGATTGATGATTCTTAGTCCTGTGCAAAGAAAAAAACCAGGAGATGTAACTGCCATCTCAATTACAAAGTCTGGATCTAACCCCAGGGAGGAATGGAGCAGTGCACAGAAGCTGAAGCTGGAAAACTCCCTGGATTTTTTTTTTTTTTTAATTTTTTTTTTCACTGACCCTAACAACTTCTTTAAAGGAGGAATTTCATCAGCTTGTGCAAGACACTGAAGAGACAGAAAGGGGATAGTTCCTGCAATAGCAGTGATTTGGACATACTGCCAAGTTCCTCGCTATCTGATAATCACAGATTTATTAATCTTGATTGGAAGGAACTCTTGAGGTCATCTAGTCCAAACCTCTGAAATTTTTCTATCTATTCAGAATGTCCTTTGGTGCAAATTGTGACCACAGCCTTTCACTGTGCATCTCTTGAATATTTAGGGCCTGCAACACTTTGTCAAGTGAATGATTCAGTGTCATGTTTCTAAGAACTACAAGCTGCTAAGGGAAGAACAAGGCATGCACATAATTCCATCATCCTTCCTGATTCCAACTAGTGGAAATTTAGGAGCACCAAGTCTGCAACCCAGCAGTGGTGCTTAATTAGGTATAGATTTCTGGAATCTATTTGGTCTCCACAAAATTCTGTGGTGGAAAGTGCTGCAGTTGACTTATAAGTTATGAAGAAGTGCTTTCTTCACTTGAAATGAAGCAAATCGAGCTCTCTCAGTTTTAGCAACATTTTATTGGAAGCAAGTGAGACTGAGATGCATGGCTTCTCTGGATGATTTATGGAATTTCAGTGGCAGTGAATCTCAAGGATGTTTTCAAACTTTAGAGTTTAGGGAAACTGTTTAGATAGCAAATGTTAACACCCTCTGAGAATTTCTCTGCATAATAAAGTTTACTATCAGGACTATCACAATGAAGTTTTTCCACTAGACTTCTAGTAGTGTAATTTCTCATGTGAAGACACTCCAAAATAGGCCAGCTCACCCAGGATTTGCAGAAATATAGACATCATAATATATTATAGATTGACTGGTAAATCTATATATGTACATGAAATTGACTGCAACAATGCAAAGAAAGAAATTTGGAAATAGAGGTTTACTTTTCCCCTAAAGGAAGAGCTCTTGCTCACTTGTAAGATCAAAGGCAAATTGCAAAGATATTATCAAGAAAAACATAGCTGTGTCAGTCCAGACCACTAAACACTTTAAAATCCTCTATGGCTTCCTCTATATTAATGTTGAAAGCACTGCTGGTCAGAACACTGAAC
This sequence comes from Anomalospiza imberbis, assembly GCF_031753505.1. Taxonomy (NCBI): domain Eukaryota; kingdom Metazoa; phylum Chordata; class Aves; order Passeriformes; family Viduidae; genus Anomalospiza; species Anomalospiza imberbis. The sequence goes on along the minus strand of NC_089692.1, from coordinate 8,878,324 downwards.
CTGAAAATTGAAAAACTCTCCTCTTAAAATGATGCTTTTACTTATGCTGACTTTATTGGTGTGGTTGCCCTCCCTCCAGTCTGATGCCACCATCTACCCATTGCTTTCTAAAAGTTCAAGTATAGTTATAATAGCAAGTGAAAGAATAATAATTATACCTTAGTTGAAATACCAGATGTATTACCAGCTTAGTATGTTCCAGAAAAAAAGAGTCTATACTGACTGTTCATGCTGGTGCTGAACTGTCTCTTAGCATCTTTTTCAATTTTTCCTTCTGTAGACTTTCCAATAAATGCCTTTAAAGCTCACTACTGTGATCCCTACCCACCACTTTTGTTTCTGTGTTGAGTCATTCTATTTAAGTCCCTTTGTAGCAGCAAACTGCCCTTTGTATAAACTGAACTTAGTTAAGAATTCCCTTTTGCTGCGAATCCAACTGGAATTCTTGGCGGTACACAATGGCATACACCATAGCAGGGTGTTTGCTCCAGTATTTCACTCAAAAGCACTGGGCTTTGTTCTGATTTACACACTTCAGATAAGATCAGAATCAGGCCAACAGCTTCTGCCAAAAGAGCATACAAACTGAAAGGCAGAGAAGATAAAACAGACTCACTCCAAGAGATTCAGAGAATGAAAGTAGCATAAAGCTTTTTAACTTTTTCTGTTTTGGCTGGAAGTGATGCTAGCCTGTGTGGAGCATCCATAGGCCCTGTGAAAGCAGAGAGATCTACAGAGGTATTATAGAGGAAAGTAAAAAGAAAAATGAACTGGTAAAAAAATAGAATTAAAACTTTAATATGTCACCTTGCTTCAAAGAAGGTTGCTTTGTTCATACTGCCTGGTGCAATCACACTCAGATTTTTAGAGACCTCAGGACTACCCTCTTTGTAAAGAAACATTAAGAGTCTGGAGAACAGTTCATTACTGTTGCATCTGTCCTTCTGACATATATCTTCCCCTTGCTAATTGACCATTCAGGAACTAAAGCAAGATGCATTCATAGCTTGCAGTGCAATCTGGTTCCAAACACAGCTGCAAGGTGACTGGAGGCAGTTTCCCTCCCATCTTGCTCTTGTAGGTACAGGGAACAATGAGCTGCAGACAGCAGGTTGGGCTCTTGCCCTATTGCATCCTGAACTCAGCAACTCCCATCCTAGAGGATGCCTCCCCTGCCCCATCCAGATTCTGTTTTGCTTTTACCCTTCATATGTTCTGTCACAGCATATGGCCAAAAAGGCAGCTTTGTTGCCTTGTTGCCCCTTTTTTAGCAGGGCTTGGCCTGCAACCAGTTCATAGTGAAAACCTCATGCCCATGTCAAGAATCTGTCTCAGCCTAAACTCTATACTTCTTCCTGAGAGGCACAAGAAACCCTAACATCTGTGTACATCACACAGCAACAGTAAATCAGTTCTAAGATCATAAGCTGTGTCTGATATTAAAAGAGAGGAAAGTAAAAGGCAGGACTTGGAGCAGCAAACACCTTACAGGTGCTAAAATGTGCCTGGTACATTTTAACATGGGCCCAAGCTATTGTTCATATCTCTGGATGAACCAGACAAAAGCAAGCCATGCATGCTACAAAACAGTCTGCCAAGAGATAGCACAAGCCAACTCTCCCCAAATATGTGAATGCTCTAAGTCAAAAGTGCAGCTGGGCTATAGTCATTGGGAAAGCAAGCATGAGTCATAGGGTTCAGTAGGCTTTAGCAACTCTTCGTGTCACAGTGCAGACATAATCTCACAATCTCACTCTGCAATTCCTGGACAGCTGGAGAAGGACTTTGGAGAGAAACATGTTGTGCTTTCTTTCAGAAATCCAGGGCCTACGCCTTTGATGCATCTCTCCAGGCAATGGAAAGAATCACGACCTGGTCTTTGTTCCCAGTGCCAGAGCTGTTGCAAACACGCTGCGTCTGCACTGCAGGACAAGGGCACGCTACAGTGGTACCTGGGGGCACTTAAAGGGTGCACTCCTGCTCCAAATGAACACACAACAGAGGCACATCCTCCTACAGAACTGCAGAGCCTGACTGGGATGCTCCTACCACCAGGACTGAGTGGTACACGTCAGAATTCTCGTGCTCCACAGTGGGGCACAGATTTAGTAAAATAAATTTAAAATTTCATCTGATTTAAATTCACATGCTGTTACTTCTTACTATGTCTCAAAATTGTGTTTTACTTCTTTACTTTCACCAAGAAATGAAAGTTCTATGTGTCTCAAAATAAGTAGATTTACTCCATGGCAGACTGATGGAAAATGTACAGACATTACTTTTTCCTATGCCTCCCAGATGGCTCATTTCTCCAGATGCAAAATATATATTGTTTTCAAAGCAACAGGTATTGGATGACATAAAGCATGCCAAGTTTCATGAACACCTAAGCATGTTTAAAAAATAAGATTTGGATTATACTCATTCATTAAAAGTTGCTCATTAAAGTTAGTATTTGTTTATTTTTGGTAATTATGTTAATCCTGAAGTATTTTTGTGATATTCATTGAAACTGATTTCAATGAAATGTTTGCTAAACTATAGTACATCTTTCTGTATGAATCTATTGCCCAGTTTTCTAATTTTCACTAAAAGGACTAAAACTTTATAGAGTTTCCTCGGTATATCTTAAAGCAACTCTGAATGACACAATTCATTGATCAGTCACCTTACAGTGGAAGAAGCCACTGTCATCTCAATATTTTTCATATGTGAATAAGTTTGTAAGTTTAACTTACAAAGTTTTGAAGTTCAATTCCAGATAAATTTAAGTGCTTTTTAGACAAGGTATTGAGTTTGTTTTGGTTTGGTTTTCAAACATAAGCAGTGCTCCACTGCCAGAAAACAGGCCCCTGGGTATTTTGCCTTCAGTGTGTCCTCCATCAGTTAAGATTTTGATAAACCTACTTTACAGGGGCTAAAATGCTGGGTTTTTCCAAACATGCCTGATATAAATAAGCCAAGTGTTTTGGAGAGGAATCCAGAAGTATTTAATCAGGCAAAACTTCCATTGATTTCCATGGGAGTCTTGTCAGGGTAAGAACTGAGTTAAGACTTCAAGACTTGGCACATTATCAATCCCAGCAAATGACGGGCGAGAGCTGATGCCTAACGCATGTTCTAGGGAGGAAACTACTTGGCTCTGGGACCAGATTTAAAACATCACATACTGTAGTTTAGGCCCTGTAAGAAGTGAGAAGAACAAAGCTTAAGTTAGTCTCTAAACACCCAAGTCAGAGTTCAAATACAGTGCAAATATTCTTTACATATCTCAGCACGTCTAGTGGCACACTTACTGTAAAAGGCAAGAGTGATGGATAAAAGGGAGCAGGTCTTAATGGGAAATTAGCCCCCAGAGGAAGCACTACAATGCACCTTTTTCACAGGCTATTGATGAGCAGATAACATATGATTGTGGTATGACAATAGTGTTAAGAAACACTATTAAAATAAAGAATACAGTATTTCATATAGTTATTTTTGAGATTATTTTTATTCCTGAATTCCTTCACACAGCAATCTCTTTTTTATCCTCTTTGGCATTGTGGGGGAGCCTGAAATATCACATCCTCACAACCAAAGGCAAAAGCCAAGAAAAAGAGAGATGAAGGGGTTTACTATACAGCCTTTTCTAAATGCTAACAAACATAACTCTGAATTTGCCCAGCAGATTGTGTTTAACACTGCACCAGCTTGCCTTATAAAGGAAAAAATTTTCAACATACTTCAATAATAAAAATGAGTGCAACAAATGAAGTAAGATGCTCAGGAATGGGATTTCTAGCTCAGTCACTTTGTCTGATCCATCATGGGTGGCACTTCATTAATGTGCCTGATGTTGCAGATTAGATCAATGGCTGGCAATTAACTGGGGGGTTTGTCTGATCTGCAACTGATTCAGAAAGTGCAAAAATTCCCTTTGCAGGAGGCATGGTACACCCCCTTCTCAAGCTCCTTCATCCAGGATACTGCTCCAATGGAGGACAAGGCTACAGTCCATGAAAGCTCAGTTGTTTTGAAGTATTTCCTGGAGATTTAGAAATTCCATCTCTCCTGTAAGGAATATCTTACTAGTAGAACATTAAAACATGACAATTGTGTGCATTAATATAAAGTGCTAACACATAGGCCTGTATTCAGAATATATTTAGGACAATACAGAGACACAGAGGTAGAAACAGATTTCAAAGTACTGCTGACCAGGTGCTGGCAAATGAAAACCAGGTGTTGTCTAGAGTTGTTTCTAGGCAAACATAAAAATCTGAATTGCACTCAAAACAGGAAAGATTTTCTACTTTAATTCTGGTTGATTTGACTGCCTTTTGTAGAAAGCATACTGCTTTTTTTAGTTAAAAAAAACCCTTTCTGTACAAGCATTTGCTTTTTAATGGAAACACCTTCCCCCCTCATTTAAGACTTAAATGATGACCTTAGCAAGAGGGGAGAATTGCATACAGATCCTTTATACTAATTCTTTTTGGGAAGAAAGTTGACACTGTAATGAGTTTCATGGTATGTGGACTGGACAAACACATCCAACATATACTAAGATGCATCTTAACCATCAAATCATATCCTAAGTAAGAAGCTGACTCAGTGCACAGGCCAGCTTACCTTATTCAGAATTCTTAATTCTCACATATTGCCTGAAAGTAACATAGAGTCTCATAATTTACACATTTTAAACAATTGCTTTTCTTTCCCCTTTTTAAACTGGATAACAGTATATGGGAGACAAGAGTTCACTAGATAAAAAAGAGAAGAATATACTTTCTGAGCATGACCAGAGTATACAGGCAACATCCTGGCCTGTATCAAAAGCTGTGCCAGGTTCAGGTCAGACATCAGGTCTTTTCCAGCTTTAATGATTCTATGAAATCCACTGAGGTCTAAAGAAACTGCATAAGCTTAAACAGCTTTCACCACTTCCATTACAAATTCCATGACCAAAAATGATTTTCAAAATGTATTCATACAGACAGATGTAAATTTGAATGCATTATGACATCTCTTGCACTTACACAGGATGTGTCCATCTCTCATTTTAACTCTGTAGATCTGGGACAAAAAATCAACAATTATAAAATACTCTTCACTTGCACATAAAAAATATTCTTCCTCTAATAATGACACAGAAATCACAATTTCTTTCACGGCCTGAAGCTCAGCTGTTTTCACTCTACACAACTCCACACTTCTGTATTGCAAGCTTCAACTCTGTTTGTCCTGCCTCCTCTCACACTGAAAATCTTGAGGGGAAGAGAATTAGCTAGAATATAGGTGTGGAAGAGGAGCATGCAAACAGTGAGTAAAGACAGCTGGGGCAGTACATAGTTCATGGGTTTCATAGTACAGGTAGGAATAACACCTACATTGCATTGGAGACTCTCTAAGAACTCAGCAACGATGGTGAACATTCTGGCTGAAATCACCCTACCCAGAGGCATCCTGGATATTTAGTCAATTTACTGGTTTCCTTTACAGCTAAAAATCTCAGAAGGCAGAGGATAAGAAATACTGAAATCTAGTGGTTTCTGCAATACCCCATGGGATTCCTGAGCTCCTGCTCTGAGGCAGCTGGAATTATACACAGTGGCCTCTGGGCACCCAGTATTGAACAAGATGTTCTCCAACATGCATCATAATGTGTCAGCACCAATCTTAGGAAGAAAAGACAACAACTGTGATTTCTGCAATGTTAGGATTGCTACCTTATTGCAATCCAATTACCTCTAATTATTTATACACATAAAATGTTCACCGTGAGCTCAAGATTATTAATTCGCAATGAATGGAATGTTTAATGTTCCTTAATTTCAGTTGGACTTTTCAGGCTTAGGTAGGTTGGGGCCTAGATATTTGTCTTTCTGAGCCATGCATCACAGCCATGGCAATTCAGGTATTACAGATTTAAGCAACACTGCAGGAAAACATCTCTGTTCAAAGACAGACTTGACTAGGTGGCAGCTCTCCATTCTTTCCACCCCCCAGTCTCATTAAGCTTGCAGGATTGGAGCCTTCTCCTGTAGAGGCTTATTCATATACGTAGTGCTCATGTTCCAGGGAATAAAGGATCTCATGATCATTCTTCTAGGTAGGAACAATATATGCCAATATTTTCATAAAATAGACTTGTAATTCTTCTGTAGCTAGACTATTGAAAGGCTCTGCCTCCTGAAAAGAAGCAGATTACAAAGAATGAAACAAGGTAGGTCTGTCTATAAATAAATAAATACAATTACTAACATTAAAGTTTCTAGAGGCATTACTCACTCAGCCTCCCTGGATATCACCTGACATAGAAACAGATCCACCAACATAAATGCTTCTTCTGATTTTCTTATTAAAAATACAGCAGCTGGTGAGGACAATGGTGCTACATGCACTACTGGAATTTCTTGGTTGCAGTGAGAGGAACTACTCTGAAATTTAAACACATACTTACAAATATGTGCTCTTCATATAGCTCTGTCAGGGGATGTTACCAGCCCCCTGCTGCTGTTACATATTTTAGTTCCAACAGCTTCATACTGACACATCCTATCCAAACTTTGCTATTAATGGTAGAGGTGGAACATGATGGCAACTGTACATCAGCTTCCCTTTGTTGAATGTATTTTTTAAGAAACATACACACAAACCTGGCCAATAATAAATTTTCTAGTATCTGATTTCTCCCAGTTAATTTGAGCATACAGAATAACGATAGGAAGAAAAAACCTAGGAAAAAGCCACATGCATTCAGCTACAATCCTGAAGAAAAACATCTTTAAAAGCATGCACATGTGTAAGACTTAAATAATTTGGCATTTATCATTCATTTTGGCATTCTTCAGTTAATTTTACAGCACTGCAAAACAGTCTCACCCCATGTGTTTCCCCAAGGACACTGGCCATTTGGTAGAATAGGAATGTAACCTGTTTTGTGCAATAATAATTTTATTAAAGTTTTTATGTGAGAGGCCACAGCTATACATCTTCAGTTTCTCAGAGCAAGGTGGGCAGACACTCGTACACCTGCTGAAGTAATGGATCTCAGTGGCTGGTTATGAGAACCTGGGGGAGCTGCACAGAACCCTGTGCTCTGTCCATGTGCCAGCTATTACTTATTGAGCACTAAAACCAGATGACTGCATCTCTGCAGCAAGAAAAGGCATCAGATCCCATGCCTGCAGGCAGAATCTTTTTTAAAAATTTATTTATATGAGACTGGAAAAAAAAAAAGTCTTTCCCTAGCAGTATCAGAATTAAGAGGAAACAAGGACCAACAGTAACGCAGTTTAAGATGCCAGGAGTGCTGATCCTCCTCCAACTCCTGAATCCATTTAGCCTGTCCCAGAAGGCCCTGCACTGATGAAACTCTTTGATATGTTTTTAACCTCTATGAGAGCTGCACAGGTGCAGCCCATTTGGAAAGCAGGCAGCTCCCATTTTTCCACCAGGGGCAATGTTACTTTGAAATCATTCCATGAAGTCATTAGACATGAGTTTTTTGTTAGTGTTTTTAAAAGACATAATTTATGCTTTTTTTTTACTTTCAATAGCTCAAGAACTGCAATGAATTAAAAAGTCATCTCAGAAACCTATTAAGGTGAGTCCCAGTCACCAAGATCCAGCCTGCTTTGTTAAGCAAATTGACTTCAGTAATTGTATTTATTACTTAAAAAAAAAAAAAAAAAAGTAAATAAAATAAAAAGCTCTTACAGGCAGTATCCATGCTCTTTGCAAATTCTCTGTCTGGAGATTCATCAAACCTCTCTGTTAAGCTGTCCTGATGAAATGGGAAATTAAATACCTCACTATGAGTGTGAGGACATTTTAAGGCAGTTTTTAGAAGTATAGAAAATCTTGACAATGTAATAGAAATTATTACAATTGTAAGATCATTTTTTGTTTGGGAAAACTTCACATGGTAACATAATCATTAAATCCTTCCATTTACTGAATAAAGTGGGTGAAACAGCATGTCTTAAATTATTTTTTAAAATCTATATGCTGCTGTTCTCCACAGAAAATATCTGAGACAGTATATCTCATTTAAATAGCAAATAAAAATAAAGCCAAATATCTCAGTGTTTGTCTATAGGTATTTTGCTGAATACATAATTCCCTCACTGAATCACTAGATGTTGCAACCAAAATAGGTTATTATGACTATTGCATTTGATCTCCTGGGTAACACAGACAAAAGCACCACTAATTTCTGCATCAAAACCATTCTTTTTGTTTGATCTACAGCACCTCTTTTTAAAAAATATACCTAGTCTTATTACAAAGACTTCAAGTGAAGGAGAAACCACCGTGTCCCTAGGTAAATTTTACAGTGGTTAATTTACCGTTCATGTTAAAAATGGGCACATCACTTCAGTCCTGCATTTGTCTAGCTCCTGCTTCCAAACACAAGACTGTAATACTTTTTTTTTCTGCTTAAAAAACTAGATTAAAGATGTCAGCAGTAATTGTGCAAGTTGATCTGCAATAACATATAGCCTTTGGTGTCGACACTAATCAAGGTTAGGCAACTCCAGCAACATCTAGATACTCAGCAGGAGGCAAAGGTGCAGTTAATTCAGAATTCTCTTGCCTTTGTGCTTTTGATGAAATTTTAATTCAGTTTGGGTGCAGGTCTATTTCTTTTACTGTTTGGTGTTTGACAATATTAAAATGAACATAAAAAACTCCAGACCTGTTGCTACATTCTCATTGATATGCTGTTATTTACATGCATAAATTGATAAAAGAAATTGTCTGTGTTTATAAAATGGAGCAATTACTATTGTCAGGAGTTATCACCAACAGTGCTTAGACAGCTGGTAGCTTTCACAGTCTAATGGAAGGCATGAAGACTACTCAGAACAGCTGTAGACAAAGCTGATGGGTCCTATAAACAAGCAAAAATCACCTTTTTATATCAGCAATAGATTTAATCTAAAATAATTGTTTTAATGGAAGAGGTAAATTCCATATATTTCTTAACGGACTTCAAGCTGGAATACTCTGAACTCCTTCAAACTCCTTTGGCCTACTCACTTTCCCTTAGCCAATGTCTTTAAAATCTAGAAACAGGAGAACTGTTTTGGACAAAGTGTTACCCTCACAAAAATGCAAGCAGAAAAATCAAAACACCCCATGATGTACTCTGTTTTTTGGGCTTTAATTGAGAAGAAATAAAGAATGACTGTATAATTAATGTTGAGACATGCATTTAAACAAATAGATTTCTGTCTTGCTTAAGTAAGTGAATGATGGTATTTAGTCCCCAAACGTGGCAGAGTAATTCTCTGGACAATCTGGAGTGCAGTTGTGGGAGGGTGGAACAAGGGGAAGTTGGGCAGCATTTGGGGGACAATTTGGAGGGCATTGTGAACTACATAAGGTTGAGAAACACATCAAAAAGCAAGAGTTATTCTTAAGTTTGTCAAAATGTTTGTGGTCTTCCTTAAATTGTAAAGCAACACCACCACCACCATCATCACCAATAAAACCAACGAGCTGACACCACACAGAAAAAAAAACCCAAACAAAACAAGAAAACCCCAAACCAAGAACCTGCATTTGCATTATTCAGAAAAACAGAATAACCCTGTTTTCTTAGCCTGGTAAGGTATAAATACATTTCTTTCTTTACAGCACTCCTACCTGCTAACCAGAAGCCAAGAAGAGCTTTGTCCTCCATACAATGTGGTAATTTGAAGGTAGTTGAAGGGGAAGAAAGTACTAAACTTATGTATCAGGACTAGTATTAAATATTGTTACACCATTAAACACCATCCAACTCCTTTCCTTATCCAGCCTTCCATACTGCATTCTTGAACATACCCTGAACCAAAAGACTGTCCCCACGTTAATCATAAACTTCAAAGCCTTAATCAACTTTCCCAACAAAGCAAAAACACAGTTTTAAACACTCTGTCTCAGTGGGAGTTAAGGTTTGGGTGGAGGGAGGAGACATGTGGGAAGTAAAAATGGGCAAGGTTGAAAGGCGTGGGTAAAACTTGTAACTGGGACTTCAAGGGGTGGATAAGCTTAACCAGTGATTTCCTGGTTTTTCTAACACTTGTGTTGATAGTATGTGCACTTCAGAAACCTGGCCCCGGCCCTTAGTTTCACAGAACAGGGGAGAGAATGTGGAGCAACAGCTGCACTTCAAAAGCCACATGGCTTTCAGAGTGTTTTGTTCCCCTTCACACGTTTTTCTGCCAGAAGGGAACATATGGTCTGCTGTTTGGAAATTTCCCTGCCTAAATTTTTGTTTGATTCATTTCATCCAACTACTCCCAGTTACGAGCCCTCATAACATCCCAGACAGTTACACTCCTTCCTTTACATTTATACCCTTCAATTAGCTCTAGACTATGTGCCTTCTTAATCACCATATAGCTATACACATCTAGTCCTTTTCATCTTTTCTTGTCATCATCTTTCAGTGCTCTTTAATCATGTTTGTGGCTCTTTTCTGATTTCGCTCCAACTTCTTGATATTTTTGTCTGATCTTAAAGTGTCCATACCAGTACTTTCTCTGGGAGGTATTCTGTTTTGGGAATCAATTCCTCTTCAGACTCTTGTGCATCACCTATCTGAGCAGTTTCCTGCTCGCTAAAGAACATGACCGGTGTCCTTGTTCCCAGCCTGGCCTGTGACACTGTGAGTCCATGGTTTTCAAACCTTGTGTGGCATCCTGTTACAAGTTCATGTTCAATTTCTCATCCACTTTTACTCTCCAAATGAAAGCTGGCAGCGCAGGGAGCCTGCGGGAAAAGGGATGCCCTTAGCTACAGATCCTTCTGCAAGCAAGGAATTCCTACACTGGAAGAACTTGAACATGGTGCATGAGCTGAACACAGTACACATGTAGGATCTGGTTAGCCTTTAACCTCACACATGCTGTTTAACTGGGGGTCCAAATCATGGTTTAGGCAAGCAGGAAGCTAGCTTGACCCATTCACAACTCCAATGAACTAATGGTGTGCAGTCTCCTCGTGTACTGTTTGAGTGTGAGTCTCATCATTTATACATTTTAAACAGTTAGTTTTTCTTCCCCCTCAGTAAATGGGTAACAGGAAACACACAAAGCTCCTTAACTCTTCTTTAATCTTCCTCACTAGTGAAGTGAAAATCAAACAATAATTGTCTGGATGATCTCATTATTGTCAACAAAACTGAAACCTTGAAGTCCGCATACACTGAAATGCTGATACATTAAACAAAAAAGGGAACTGTGCTTACATGTTGTTCAATAAATAAATAAGAGCTATAGAGAGATCCATGATGAATGAGCACCCTGGGAGGGCTTCAGCTTGTCAGAATTATACAGTGACATTAATCACAGCATAACAGGTTTGCTGCAGGCTTCCAGTGTAAAGACCTCATTATACCTTCAAAACAAGACAAAGCAAAAAAGCAAAAATCCCCACAACTTCTGAGTCGATCAAAATGGAAAATTAACTAATGGACTTTTTCATTGGAACACAAAACACAAAATAAACTGTCCTTCATCACGTTAAGAATCACATAAGCAGTGGAGTCGTGTCAATCCATTTGCAGCATGTAACCAAGCTGTTTGCACAGCATTGGTGATCACTGGCCTTGTATATCAACAGGGCAAAGTATTCTTCAAGGGCTCTCAGCTCCCTGAGCTAAGATAGACTGTGCAGTTACAGTGCTGCAAGCTCCTGCTCAGGTGGAACAAGTGATACTTGCAAAGCAGGTGGTTTGCCTCATCAGGAGATCCAAGTGCCATGTCAGCAGTGCCTCCAGGGGAGTCCCTCTTCAGCACTCAGAGAGAGGCTGGAGGGCAAAATTCTACAGCACTCTCTTGGGTCCAGAAGAATTCAAAGCCACGGGGACCAGAACGCACCTTACTATTATCAAAGGGTTCAAATTTGCTTGGATAATTATGTTTTTATTCTAAGAATTACCTTAATGGGACCTCTATGCTGATCATATTATGAGTTATGATCCATTAAATTAATCTCCTTGAAATATTTTATATATATTTATATATATATATATATGTATACTTGCCAAATGCAAGCACTTTAACAAATCTTTTCTGAGACAGTCATAGACTTTTGGCTAGAGCGAAAAACACTCCAGCCTTTATTTAGCAAGTTACTTTGTTAGGAGCTAGACAACTAGGGGATAAAATCTTAATGCTTAAGCTCATATATTCAGATCTATCCAAATTCCAGAAATCAGAAATATGAAGTAATAATACAAGAATGTTCTAAATGTTAAAGGTTTTTGTGCTTTAAGTTTCTATAACATCTTGTGAAATATTTTGAGCAATTTCTAATTTTGTCCTAACGAGTTTGCTTACTTCAGTTGAGTTTATTTTGGGATTTCTGCTAATGGAATTTCCACAACAGTGAGCAGACACTGTTAATTGGCACTATTTTAGGTTCAAAGAAATATCACCCACACTACACATTTTATGTGTTATTTTGTGTTATTAAGACTGTGTTAAAAATACAAAGCTATATTTCTGGAAAGAGAACTTAATTATACAAATAAGTGGATGGATTTTCAGGTATTCACTACATTTGGTGTTGAGCTGTTTTTAATGTCAAGTATGTACTTAAGGATCTAGTGGGAGTGGAGTAGTACTGAAAAATCTGGTCCCAGTTATGGATGCTGAGAACATAAAAATCCTACCCCAGTAAAGACAAAGCCTTAAATTTCATTGATCTTTTTCTTTCCCATTGAGCTCTAATCCTGCATCAGCAGAACAAAGAGTTAGTACTGCATGGTTGGGAAGTTAAATTTTCTTCCACACCTGCAGGTCATTCCTCCTGGGCTCCCTCCATTGATAGCCAAGAAGTTATTTGCTTGAAAAACTAATCATGTGGTGCAGTTGAGCTCCTTCATTTCCAGAAGAAAGGCATCAGAAGTTAGACTCTGTTTCACAAAGAATTCATGAGAGAGCTGGGTTGAATCAGTGGGATCAGCCTGCAGACTCAGGGCCATGATTTTGTTACTTTAGTCTAATTAAAAGCATAGAATCCTTTAGCTTGGAAGAAACCTCTAAGACCATCGAGTCCAACTGCAAATCCAGCACTGCTGAATCCACCTCTAAACCATACCACTGAGTGTCACATCTACATGTCTTTTAAATACTTCCAGGGATGGTGACTCCACCACTTCCCCGGGCAGCCTGTTCAGTGCCTGACAACCCTTTTTGGGAAGAAATTTTTCCCAATAGCCAAGCTAAAGCTAAACTTCCCTGGGTGCAATTTGAGACAATTTCCTTGTCCTGTTACTAGTTATTAGGAAAATAAACTGACATCCAGCTGACTACAACCTCCTTTCAGGACATGTATCTCAGGTAAAATTTTCTTACTTCCAACAAAATTATAACTCACTCCAATTTGAAAGCCTTGGATGAAAAGTGTCATATAAATGCAAAGTGCTAAGAACACAGTAGGAGATTTGCATTTAAGAGGGAAAAAATAGACTGATTCAGAAAGAATTTCTAGTAAGAAACAAGGTAGCAATTTCTTAGAAGTCACCATTTAATACAGAATGAACTGAAGAAAGTTTCTTCATACTCATTGACAGCAGGTGATCAGCAGAGGACATATTGTCCTCTTATAAAAGTTTCCTTTGCAAGGAAGGACAAATTTATTCAACAAGACAGACAGACAGGAAGAGCAACAGTGCTCACAGCCCTGAGTCAAAGACATTTGAAACACTAAATCCCTTTCTAGTCCATCTACCCACAGGTGGTTTTTCCCACAGTGAAATGAATGGAGGCTGGGGGAGGGAACAAGAAAGGACCAGAAACTCTGTCAGCCCTTTGGAAAACACAGTGAATCCCTCCCCTGTACCCAAACAAGTGGTACCGAAGGAACACTCTGTGACTTACAGCCCAGTTCTTCACTTTGATTAATAAAACATGGGGAGAAGCAGGAACTGTAGAGAATTCCATAAAGCAGTAAACAGCAATTTAGTGGTGGTAGTATAGCAGCTACTACCCCACCCCCAGCATAGACTCAGATTTCAGTAAAACGAGCACTGTTTCAAGTCCACTGTTCCCTGAAGTCCCATTAAACCTTTCTGTGTGCTGGGTGAGCCCCAGTTCCTTGGATTTTCACATCAGATATACACTGCAAGAACTGTGGCCTGTGCTGTTTCACATTCAGTCACTTGTTTCTTGCTGCTAAACCCACATCACAGAAGCTACAGAAATGCATCCCCAGGTCCTTTTGAAGCCATGGCCCATGTCCTTGAAACATGGTTTTCTAACATTTATTCAACTTTATGCAGTGCTGCTAGAAAAACATTTATGGTTAAGGACTACTGTCTCAGAATAAAGAGATATTTTTGGCTCAGAGTAGGAAAAATAATCATGGACACAATGACTATGTGAGTAATTTCTGTAACTCCTTCCACAGGAAGGGCAAAAACAATCTTCAAAAGGTGAGGAAAAAAGCCCTCTCCTTCCTTATGGATTTTAGAAATATACCTACAGAAAAAAAAAAAAAAAAACAGCTCCCAAGAGCAAGTGAAGATCCAATTCTAAAGATTCAGCTTCATCCTGTGTCTCTTGGGACCTCATTGCAGCAATGCCATTCTCTCTCCTCGGTGATCCCAAGCAATCCAAGTATGTGGAGGGAGAGATGGAAGAAGGTGATCCCCCACCTCCTCAGGCTGGACTGTGCCCAGCCTCCCACACGTGCAGGTGAGGGAAGAGCCCTCCGCCTCCGCAGCCACTGCGATTGCTCCACACCCACGTTCAACTTCCTTTCTCCCATAGCAGGGAAGCAGCCTCAGAAGAAATTCATCTTTTCCAGAAACCACAAATGCAATCCTAGCTGCTAGTAAAATAATCTCTGTCCTGCCCCATTTTAGTCATCTCAGCAGAGATGACATATTTATTCCAAGGATGTTTCTTTCAGCTCCTCAGCTGTGTGAAGAATTCATCCCTCATGTATGTGATACCAGTGATGTTATGAAACACATATCTTTTGCCTTCTTTTCTTTTCAGTTTTGGAAAGTGTCTGTGCAGCAAAAGAGACTATCTTGTCTTCTTTCTTTCCCTACTGAAAGGGTTAATCAATTGACAATATGTCTGCATAGGAGAATAAATTAGGAGATGGATTGACTGTCTCCCAAATGATAAAATAATTTCAGTTTATCTGTTCTCCAGCAGCTTATGAAAAATAAAATTCTATACTTAAAACATCAGAAGAAACAAATTCCAAATTAGGAAAAAAAAAAAAAGGCTGAGTTTACTACACTCATTGCTTATTGTTAAAACTAAGTTTGATCATCTAGGGCACCTTTCAAATGACAGCAATTACCAAGGATTATGGCAGGTATAGCCCCTCATTCACTTAAGAACAATATTATGATTTTTTTTCTACAAGGCACCTCAAGAACATTGACTTTCTACAGTAATTGCAAATAGAGTGCCTTAAAAAATACACTGAAATAAGGTATTTATTCATTATAAATGGAAACTTCCCATTTAAGTTGTTAACTAAGTCCCTCTGAGACCAAACATGCACTGAGCTACAGCTCCATCTTTAAACTTGCCTCATTCCAGGTCTCCAGGCAGGGCATGGCTGCACAGGCAATCCAGGCACCCCCCAGCCCCACCCCAGCTCCCTGCTGAGCAGAACACTCGCACGGGTGGTGGAGCTCTCTGGCTGAGCAGAATTCAGTGGAATTTTGAAGGCCTTCAGTCGCCAAACCCTAATCCTAACCTGTTATCCCAGAGTGGGTAATCTTAAAGGGTGGCTTTGGTATAAAGCTGAACCATTCTCAGTACTCAGTTAATCAAATATTCTCCACAATCTACTGAAAAGGAGAAATGAAAAGGAGAAATAGGAATGTTTCCTCTTAGACGTCACTACAGAAATCCCTGCTAAGGCTGATGGTGCCTTACTTAGGTAAAGATTGTAAAAACATATTTTGAGATCATATAATTCAAGAAATGTTACTTCTCATCTGTTTTTGCCAAAAATCCCTTGTTTTTCCACATTTGTCTTGGGTCAATAGATATTTGCCAGCATTCTCTAAAGGAGTTATTTCCAGAAATAGCAACTAATCCAAAAGACTTTTCCTGAAAGGAACAGAACAGACAATGTCCAGACTAAACCATGCCATAACCTATTGGCAATATGTGAATTAATAGATGAATCTGCTGCATGCACATCACTTTCAGCATTACATGCCAATAAGAAACTTGATCACACACACACACATAGAACAAAATTTTCTTTGGACAGCATGAATGGTTTGATGTTGTAATAGACTTTATAAAACAAATAAAAGGTTTTTTTAAAGGATCTGAAAGTCTGCACCATCTCCCAAGTTCCCAAACCTTTCCTGTAAAATAAAAACACAGCCATACTGTTCATATGTCTCGTTTTGGTTTTTTATATGAGCAGCTATTAGTGTTCAGTAAAAATAATAATAATGTAGATTGCTTCTAGATGCAATGGAAAGATGTGTGCAGGGTCCTCACCTTTTTTTCTTCTCCAATCCACATATTTTAGTTTCTTGCTTCAATTAGCTTAATAGTTATGATCATCCAAACATTGAAGTAAAAAAAGTCTTGTATATGAAGGAAACTCTCTCTGTATTTGGAAGTATGACAAGCTCATCAATCAGAAAATGGAGATAATAAACATCTTTGAAGAGTGTTTTAGAAGTTAGTGAAATATTTACAAATATAAATTTGAACTCCTGATCTTAAGGCTCTCATGTTACTCTAATTACACTGCAATTGGAGCTCACTGTGTATACAAATATGTTTGGAGTGCATATAAATAAAATTACTTAAATTAAAATTGTTTCTGTATTCTTCCTGCCAAAGAAAAAAAAAATTAAACATAAGGCCTATTATATGGATCAGTAGTGTGCTGGTAGCTAAGAATACTCAGATACAATAGTTAAATGTTTCCCAGAAATAAATTTTGCTTTTGTTCCTCATTGCACCTCAACCAAACCTCTAGTAACCATTTAGCATTGCTTAATATATTTCCATGTCTTCATTTTTCCTTCAGTGCAGCCAAACCAGTGTTCAAACACACACATCTTCAAAGGTTATCCCTCTCTTACAGTTAAATACACAAATCAGCACTCAGGCAGGTTTGGCAGGGTGGTTACTGCACAGTGGGTCTGGTAATGGAATTTAGATATCTTCCCTGGGAGAAAAATTGCCTAAAACTGAATTCAGGCTATGTAGGTCTAAGAGATACAATGGGTTTATCAAAACAAATTCCCTGTGCCTGTTACTGGTGCAGCAGAACTGAGGTATCCAGACCCCACCTGGGCACCCTGGCCTCTCACCAACGTGCAGAAGGATACACAGAAGAGAAGCAGGAATAAGGAAGCTTTGTACTGAGCCTGAAGCACTCAGAGAATCATGGCAAATAAGGCCAGAAAAAACTTCAAAAAGGTATTTAGTGCAGAGCACTAAACCTTACTCCCAGAGCACCCTCAATTATATTCTTGTTATTTCTGGCAGATGTTTATCTAAAGATGTCCAAAATGAAGCTTCAGCACCTCCCTGTGCATTACATTTTTTTAATCTTAACTATTTCAGACATTTTTTTTAAAAAAACATTAAGCCAGAAGTCATTTGACACAAGATAAGCTTATTATTTCCTTTCCTGTGCCTCACAGATGCAGAGGATAGATTATTCTATTCTTCTTTCCACAGCTTTTGCACACTTGCATACTTGTCTTCTATCAGTCTTCTTTAAATAGAGAATCCTATTTCATTCAATCATTCCTCCAAAGTCATGCTTGCAACACCTCTCCTTATTCACCTTCCTTTCCTCTGGATCCTTTCCAATTTGTCCACACCTGCTCAACTCCCCAGAAAAGGCCAAATGCATGATGACAAGGGCAGAAAGAACAAGCAATTTCTTATGCAATATAATCTTATGTGAGATAAACATATTCCTGACTATTTTTCACTTTGTGAGCTACTGCAGCCCTCACATGCAGCTGTAATAACTATTACCCAGTTGATTGCTCCCATCCATTACTTGCACAGTATTTTGGGTGAGTCTGATAGAAAGACACTTTTTCTGAGAGAGGAAAATGTGGACATTTTTTCAGCCTGCAAACCCATTTTGGATTCTAACACGCTGTTCCCACCTCCTTGCAGTACTCAGCACTGTATAGACAGAACACATATTTATTTTTCCATCTGCACTCATTGATAGCACTGTTGAACCATAGGGGATGTCTAATAGATATTTACAGAATCCCAACAGACATATTGAGAGGAGCTATTGGTGATTACTCTTCAAGTACCATTTTCCAGGTGATTTTGCACTCACCTTAGAGCTCCCTCCTGTGACTTCTGCAGCAAAGGCAGCTTGTAAAGGAAGAGGACATCTTTAATGCAGCTGTGGTAGTTCTCACAAACTGCAAGAAAGTGTTTTGGAAGAGCAACAAACATCTCTTTCTAATCAATTTTTTAATGTTTTCTGCTTCCTAGAGTAACCTATCTGTCTCCATGAAGTTATTAATCATTTCTCCTCCTCTTTTGTTGCTAAATTTCAGGGGTAATTGTTAAAAATAAGACATGGTTTATTGTTCTCGTATTTAGTTACGAAACATTCACTCTGCTTGTTGGTTGGGACTTTAGCATAAAAATAATAATGGATAAACAACAAATGGGGGCAACAGTGAAACATTTTGAAAATTGGTCTTCCTTTATCTAATTGATTGGTGTGGTCCCTCTCAAGGCTATGGAACCTGGAGGTGTCCTTGTGGGCCAGATTTCATGGAGTTGGTTGCACGCACACTTGTGGGGTTTTATCCAGCTGGGAGACTTTAGGGCCAGCTTAGAACTGAAGTTCCTAACTGAACACATTGTTTTGTATGACACCAAGAGGCCCTAAAATAATTCAGATTAAAATACTGCAAGTATTCAGTTGATTAATTACAATTCTTATGACAAAAGACACCCCCCTCTCCCTTCTGTCTCCTCTTTTCAATCCAGTATGAGAATTCTTTAAACAATAAGCACCATAGAAATCCAGATCTGCCTGCTATGCTTTTCCTTGGAAATTAAAAGACAAGTGGCAAACCAGTTGATTTGAGACATCTGAGAGATCTTACATGTAAAAAGCCTATTAACTGAGTTGGGAATTCTTTCCTGCCAAAACTGAGTCTGCCTCTATATTTGTACTTGCTTAGCAAAACACCACTGCAGTTGCCAAGTTCTGGCCTACTTCATGTGTGAGGTATTGTGTAAATTCTTTAATAGCTGATTTTGGTTACAGGCTCATGACTATTAAAACACGATGCAGAGGAGGGAGGTCATGGAACTGCTCAAAACTTGCTGAGTATGCCAGGGTTTTGGGGTGGGAAGCCTTGGTGGCAAATTTGAGACAGCTAAGGCACATGGGTTCGGGTAGGTGCCCACTCAGTGAAGGAGAGCTCCAGGGAGCTCAGGGCACCTATGCTAGTCCAGTATATGGAATAAAACAGACCAGAATGGACCTCTCTCCTTGCACCTCTCCTGCTTTTTCAGTGCCTGGGTACAGGAGCAGCTGCCTGCAGAACAGGGGGCAAGAGGAGGAACATCTGCTCCCACCTAGTAAATACCAGCAGCCTGGACTGCAGTAACTGATCACCACAATGTATGCCTAAATGCAGAGTTAAACGAGCTCTGTGCACCAAACAGCCTCACAGGGTCCTAACTATACAGGAGTGCTCCAATGGTAACAGAAATACAAATGCATTTCACTAGGAGGGCTTGGAGAAATGCTCTTTGTTAGCAATCCACACCTACACTCCCTTTCATTTAAAGCTGACAAAAACTCCCTGAGCCTCAGTGATCCAAAAACGTCTGCAACAAAACCATGAAAGATAAGTGCTTCAAAGTCCTGATATTTCTAAGACAAAAGACAAGCCAAAGCAATTCTTCCTTAAACAGAAGGGGGAAAAAATGAAGAAAACAGACATAAACCTTTCCCTTCCCTCCTTTTGCAGGTCCCCTTTAAACAGACTGTACCCTCCCCCTACAAAAGAAAAAAAAAAAGTTGTTTAAACAAACAACAGATGCTGTCTAAACTAACTGCATGGTAAGTGCATACTAAAGACATATGCTGTCTTCTACCTAGCCATATGTCCTTCCCACACACATACTCTAGTTCCAACTTTGGTGCAGTTTTAGACAAACACAGCAAGGGTGTATGGAGAAGTTGTACTCTAGCAAGTTTTCATAAAATCCCCTAGGATTTGTTTAATCGATGGCAGACCCTAAAAAGTAAACAGCACAAATAAAATGCTCCAGAAAACAGAAATTACCCGTAACAATTAAAGAGATTTGTAAGCATAGCCTGCATCTCTGATGAGGTGATGTTGTGACAAAATTCTTGCTTTTAAATGTGTTAGAATAAAGCATCATAGTATAAAAATCTTTTCAAGACCATTGAAGAATTCATTACAAAAACTCTTCTTTTAATTAACAGTAACTTGGTATATTTGCCCTAAAAACCAGACTCTTAGATTTCCCTTAGAAAGTATTGAATTCTACTTTGTTCCCCCTGGATTGCAAACATAGTGCTCCTTCCCAGATGACAAAGTCATATGTTGTCAAACATACAGCTTAACTGTACCAGGACCATCAGAGCTGGAAAACAGGGCTTGGAAAACAGCAGCAGTTACACTTTGGCATAGAAAGCTGTTGCTTCTAAGTGTACATTTGGAGGATTAGGAAAAGATCAAGAGGTAAAAGATCACAGATCTGGCCAGCTGTTAGCATCTAACTCTAAAATGTGGCCTCACCCATCCTTTACTCAGATTTTAGCAGAGAAACTGCAGCAAGTCTGCAAGCTAAAACTCACTGTGGCTTGATGGATTTAAATGTTTCCTTCTTTGCACAACTGAATGAAACCAGTTAACGTGAAAATTATTTTTAAATATAATTTATTTTAATATCAAACCTCTCTGCATTTTCTCCACTAATAATTAACGCATTGGGTAACTTTAAATAATTGTTTTCTACTCCATCCTGTAATTTCCCCCTATTCAAACCTTCAATTCACACACTGCAATTGTTTTGAGGAGCTGGATCCAGGGTACCCTTAGAAGTTTTGTAACAGCATCCTGATATTTCTACTTCTGTGGTGTATTGTGGGTCTTTCTGCAGGCTGGGGCACTGCTTTAGGAAGCACCTCTCCAGTAAATAGTATTTTTATAGAAAGAATGCAAGAATGTAGTCAGTCAGCAAGGTCAATGGCAAACTGTTATCTCATACCTATACTTCACTGATTAAATTTTGTCAAGTGTTTCCTTGATTCTTTCTCATTCCTTCCTCATCCCCTCACTCCACTACCAACAACCACTAGAAGATACACAGCCTTCAAAACACACAAGGCTTTTATATGGTTCTGGTTTTGGTTAAGTTAAAAAGAAGTAAATAAATTGTACTTTTGTAAGTACACAAATAATTCAAAATATTTGGATTGCCCTTACATCTTCATATACAATGCCTTTGATCAAAGTTTGTTCAATTCCACAGGATATGTCTGCATTTTTCAGTTACATGCATGGGCTGGCTCAGACTTCCTCTTTGCTTCTCTGTGAAAAGCAAAAGACACCACCTACCATCACTTCCAGAGATGAGCACTGTGCTTGTTCTAACCCATAAAACTCCAAATACTTTGCCTGAAAGAAATCACACTGTTGTGGTACAATGCCTAAATATAAAAGCTTGTGAGACAGGTGCCTGCTGTGGACAGATGGGTGGATGGATAATGGGATTTTAGTGTATCTTCATCCATACCTCCACCAACGCCTGGAGGGACTCTTGTCGCTGAGGAAACTGCTAGAGGAGAAATATCTTCTCAAAGCCTATTACAAAAAAATGCTGTAATATACTTTCTCCTACAAAATATAACTGAAGTCGTGCATGAAGGTAATTTCTTGAAGCTTTTAAGGACAGTGTTTTAAGGGAATTTGCATGAAAATTCATTAAAGTTTTACAATCACACAACTAACACAGTAGTACCAAGCCCAGGCTAATAAAACATTCATTCCCACCACAGCCAGGCTCTCAGTGCTCAAGTAGCCAAGTTAGGTTTCTGTTTCACCATTGGTTTGTAAGCACTTGGGTTCTTTGAAATGCAGTATCTTATCTCTAGTAAAACAATGTCTCCTAAAAGAACAAAAGTTGCATCTCACATTTCTGTGTATGAAACACTGCTCACAAACCACCTGCTTTGCCTATCCAACCCTCTTTGTGCTCTCAGGGGCAGCCTGCCAGCACCCAGGTTTCTGTAAACTCCCATTTGGCAGCATGGGTTTAGCAGGTTCCTCTGCCTGCAGCGCTGCTGACACCCTTCAGACGGAAATTTCCTGGTGTGACACAGCAATAGCTGGGGACCAGTACAGTCCCTTTGTTTACTGCAGGGGAATAGTGATTCCTTAGCCAAAGGCATGTTTGAAATCAGTTCACAAGCATTTCAGACTCACCCAAAAAACAGTATGCCTGGAGAATCACCATTCTTCAGCAGCTAGAGCAGGAATGCATGTCAATAAACCAGCCATGTGCTATCCTTTCAAGTGGGTGTACTTTATGGCACCTCTGATGTCAGAAGCAGTGAAGTTTGCAAGTGGATGAGTAGAAACTACACTGGGGGTAATTCAGTGTTTACTTCCAGATAGCAAGTTAGCCTAAGGAAACAAAGTTTGGCATAATACATAAGTGGAATTTAACACGGGCAAAAAAAGAGCTTGGTTGGGTGAATTTTCACAAAACCAAATCTTAGTCCAAGGTTTATAGCGTCCCAGTTGATAATTCCACTGCCCCACCTCCCTCTGTTTTCCAGTCATTAACATTCCAGTGGTTCATGCTAATTGAAAGTCATAATTGCCTTTGGGTCTCACAACAAAAGGTAGCTCCTGGGTTAACAAAAGATTTCATGTCTTATATCCTTCCACTCTATACTTATGCACTGGCTGCACAGATCTGCAAGAGAGGATACTCTTGTCCAGCTGATCTGTGTATGTAATGATTATCTGTCACTGCTTTGTGGAAAACAGTAGTACCTCCTGTAAAACACTTAAATACAGGAGTCTTGACTTGCAGACTTCAGAAGGAAGCACTCAGACCTGAGCTGAGTACTCAAAATCATCAAATAAAAAGTTGTAATTAGTGCTGAGATTTCAGATTTTGATTTACTGAGCAGGATCTGAGTGAACTTTCTTATTCCGTAATTAGCAGGTAAATAAAGAAGATATCATCCATGGCCCCTAAAATGCTTGAATTAATGCTCATAGAGAAAAAGAAAGCTGAATGATTAAAAAGAAAAAGAATAGCAGAAAGTTGTTAGGAGCCTTGATTCTACCATTAGTAATTTCATCATCTCAATTGACTGTTGGGTAAAAAAAAACAACACACATGGATTCAAGAAACCAGATGGCTCTGAAGATGAAAGCAGAACTAACAGCTCAGGGTAATTTTTACTATGTCCATTAGAGATCTTCTGAAGGTGGACAGCAGGAGAGAAGCAAGCTGGTCAAAATGTAGGATGTCATATCAAAGTCATCCCAAATAAAGATATTACTGTAGAAAAGCATAATTCTGGACATTCTAATGCTTCTGCTTGTTATCCGTCTGTTCATTTTGAAACCCTCACATGTATGCTTCTACCCCTAAGAGAGGTCCTGAGAGCAATTCTGATACTCATGTCACTTGCTGTCATTCTAGAATAATAAGATGTCTTTTTAGGAATTCAGTGAAGGTTTGGGAGACACTGGACTCTCAAGAAAGACCTGTGGCCTCCATCAGTGCCACAGCTAAAGCATTCTATCCTATCTTCAGTAGGGTTCAGCATATTGATCATTTTTTTAACCTCTTCAAGCAGGCCTCATAGTCTCACTTTCAGAAATTAAATCCCCAATGGATAGTGAGGACACAAAATTCAGCTTAGTTTCCAAACTGCATGCCAGATCCCATGCAAATGAAAGGAAGATCAGAGCACCAGAGGAGAATTTTCTTTGGTGCTTATCCTTGGGTTGATTTGCATCTGGCCCTTGAGAAGTAGAAGTTAATCTGTGACCTTGCACAAGTACCAAAGGTTTTTATTTAAGCATCTCCTTTAAAAGCACTTTATAAATTGTTAGCTTTGTACACCACTGCCATGAGGAAGTTTCCACAAGGAAGGTTTCCACTCCTTAGTGTGTGTGAGCAGCCTCAGCCCCCAGTGCCAGTGCTGGCTGCAGCCCATGCTGGTGGCTTAGGAGTGGATGGAAACAAGTCACACTGCCATGGAGCTTCCTTTGAGACATCTCACTCTTTGCCAGGAAAACAGATGCTCGTGTTTTTATGCTTGTGTTAAAAAGTTCTTTCAAGTTTTGCCTTCAGTGACAAAGTTAAAAACAGAGAAAAAGCGTTTCTTCCTGTTTTAAAAATAACACAAAAAGCTGAAATTTCTTTTGAAGAGAGTAGTCCAGGAATCAGAGAAGCAGGGAACAAAGAGTCTACGTTTTCATCAGAAGACACCAAAGGAAATTTGTGCTTCCTAGAGTAGCACATCAAACAATTTGTAGGGTCATTCCAGCCGTCCTGGAAGCCCTTCACACTCAACAACATTTCTGAAGTGAATAATATGAATATCAATAAAAATACATAATTCCTTCCTGTTGATGGCAAAAGATGGAGTTTATCAGTCAGGCCCACTCAGCTTGTCTGCAACAGAATAATATAGTCTCACATTTGTTCTTATAGTTGTTCTGTAAACAGAAAATGACACAGCAGAACAGCAGCTGTTGGATATTACAGCTTCTTTAAGCATAAAACTACATAATATATGACTCCAGACAGGTCATCTAGAAACAAACTCGTTTCTCTCTCATCTTATTTGCTCTTTACTACCAGCCAGTTGTTACCAATAGAGTAAGAATTCTCTTATTTTCTCCCTGTCATATATATGTAATATATATATATGAAAACAAAAATATATATACAAACACACACACAGAGTCTGAATAAATGTAAATTATCTCAGTAGCAGCATTTAGGTACCCAACCATCTCTTATATTTTTCAGAAATCGTCCACCAGGGCAGACAGGAGGAAAAGGACTGGCCCTGGAACATCAGCATTTTATTTTAATATGTAACACAATCAAAATCAAATCTCAAAAGAAGGAACAGTTTGCAGATGAACTTTTGAAGTGGAAGTTTTTTTCCACAGATTCTCTTCTGGACAGTATTTGGAGAACCAAACAGAAAGTTATAAAGAAATCAGATGAGAAAATTGGATGCACCTTCTACAGGTACTTCTGGCACCATTAAGCATCAAAAGAAATATCCAGAGACTATGACGAGCAACGCAGTGATCATCTTTTCTTATTTGAAAAATCAAACCAATTTCTATTTTTAAAATTATTTTTCAAGAAAGCAAAAAAAAACCTCACCAAATTTACACAGATATTTGGCCTCAAATGCTAGGGTTTTTTTGAAAAATTAAAGACTTCTCTGTCTTCTGATGTTACCCTTATTGTAGAAGTGTCATTCAGCGTAAATTTTTCTCAGGTTAAATTTAAATTCAGTTACTTTAATTGACAAATTTAATCACAAACAACTTTGCACACATGTGATTGAATCATGGATACAGTAGAATAAATATGCAGGATGCATTCCAAATGTGTTGGCTCTGGTCCAGAAGCCAATGACTGAAGCAAATTTGGATTACCCACATGCTTTAAATTAAGCACTTGCTTAAGTGTCTGGAGAATTGAAACCATAATTTTTTACTTTTCTCTCCACAAAGACTTTATAATATTGTCCTGGGATATTTAAAAGTAAAGAAAAGATGAAGAACAGTGATGTTAATACAGTTACACAGGAATGAGATAGTGAGAACAAGAAAAAAAAGTGAACTCTGTTGCTTGAGTATTTGAACTCTTTCTATTGTAGAAATCTACAGACTGTGAAAATCTTGACTGATAAGTTTGTATTCAATCATGGATTAAGGAAACATATTTTTCTTACTATAGAGCCAAGAGACTGAAAGAAGCCTATATTTTAGCTCTCTAACAAAATCTTACAGTCCTATGTTTCAAATCAAGCTGAATAAAATATTCATTATTATTTGCCAAAGAATGTTTTATTCCCTCATAGTTCTGCTTTCTCTTTTCCCTCTTACTTTTCCCTTGTGCTTGAGGAGTTACAGTTCTATTTGGTATATTCTCATATGTACTGTGCAGCACTATACATAACTGTAATTAAATAAAAATAAAGAGTAAGCAAACATTACTGTAAAAAGGCAGAACCAAAACCAAAGCTTCAATGATATTAGAGCTGGAAAAAAAAACTACTTCCAATTCCCCAGCAATGAAATAATTCCCCAGGAACAATACAGCAGACAAACATTTACCTGTAAAACTGGGCAATAGCTGTGAAAATACAACAATTACCAAAATGTATTCCTTTACATATGCTAAATGTATTTAAAAACAAAAACAAAAACAAAAAAAATAACCTGATATCTTCCTCTCTTTGCATCTCTGATCAGCTCTGGTTTTTGTCCAGGTAGGTCTGCATGCTTTTTTGGGATGTAAAAATCAAGGAAAGTTATTATTCTAATTTAATAATCTGGTAGAATTTGAGTTTATCTCTTCTACTTTATCCTCAAGGAGTTTAAGGGTTTGATGCACTGATCTGGCTCCAAATGTAGACACAAAAGTCTGAAACAGTTTACTGGCACAGTTACTTTTTAAAGAAATGAATAGTTGCTCCCATTCTAAAACAATTATTTAGGTAGTTCTCCTTCATCTTTTATTTCTCTACATGTGGAATTTAACCTCTTTTGCACACAATGCAGAGCAGCATGACTAACTGATACAATGTATAGGAAATGACTTGTGGAGCCAAAGCAAACAGTTGATGTGCTTACAAGATAAGTGTCAGCTTGCGGAAATAGCAAATAACAATGACACAATTCCCTCCTCTCAAAGTATGTGCACGGTGCAAAGACCTGCTGCTAATTTTCACTCAGCAAGGGGGGATGCCATTGGCCTTTTGTTACACAGAGGAGCCAGTGATGTCATTTGGCTTTGTGCTGCAGAGTCTGCTGCCTACTGGCCTGCAAGAAGATTTTTCCCAGCTAAAAGTAGCACTCTGCCAGGCAGAATTAAATAATTCCACATGAAGCATTCCTCCAGGCTATTATTTTGTTCATATGTATCAGAATCTATGGTTGAATGGAGTATTCTATGGAGTAAAATATCATTGGCATCAACATGGGTTTTGCACTTTTTGGACTAATTCTATGATTCCTTTACCAGAAAATGCCTGTATTAGGCATGGAAAAAGATGCCTTAGGTTTTACTTTTTAAAGCAGTCCCAGGAATCTTGATAGTCCAATTTGCTTTATACTAGAATTTTAGATCAAAATATGCTTTGCATCAAAACATGAGCATCACTTCCAACAGAACAAAATTAGGCCTACACAAAAAACATTTTCCTAACTTTCATTTTTCTTTTCATTTAATAGCAATTTATTTTAACATTTCCTGAGAGGCAGCAAAATGCAGACTTTGTAGCAAAGTCAAGGACAGAAAGGGAAGGCTTTTTCTGTGTTAGCATTTGTTCTTTTTTAAAGGGGATCAGCATAAACTTTACTCACACTGGCTTTTTCTATTCCCAGAATTTCCAGTTCAGCTTTCATGGAGGTTGTCAGAGGGTTTCCCATTTCCAGGGAACAACAATGAAGCACAGTAATTGGATGTGGCAGTGCTACTCTGTGAGTTTATCCCAACTTGTCACTGCTGGCTACTGTTTCCCCTCATTAATTCCATCACACTGGCTGGTGGCCACTGGTTTGACATGCCCTGTCTGAGCAGAAATCACTGCTCTTCTCTCAGTGGCCAGTCCCTCATTCCGTGCACACTTGGGCAGTTCTGCTGCAATCAGCAGGATTGCTCATATGCATCAGAGCTGGCAGGACACACCTGAGGACCCTTTAATAAGCCAACACGAAATAAGGGAGCATGTGCTAACTGAGCTCATGTCATTAGTTTGCATTGTCAGCTCTGTACAGTGTAATAGCATCTGTGGAACTCCCTGTAGCCGGAAAATTGCATCCAGCCAACAGTGATCACAAAAGGAAAAGTTGTCATGGAAAGGTGACAAGCACATGGCCAAGAGAAGAAAAAGATTGACTAAACACATACAGAAGAATCCGTGCTAATTCCTACTGTAATCTTGATTTACTGAATAGCAAAATACTTTGAAAATTACCATCAGAAGTTTTATTTGGAGAAATCAACTTAGATGGCAGATCTGAAGAAATGCAGATCAGCAGAAAAGAGGACAAAACCATTCAGGGCTATCAGTCTGTAAAGCCTGTTGACATCCACTTGCCCAAATACGCCTGGAACAGCAGTAGTTCACATAGGCTCATACACAGATAACCCCAGAAGCAGCATTGTCTTATCACCTTACACACCACTCTCAGGCAAAAAGGAGAGCAGCATGATTTAGACCATTCCTAAAGAGCAACAGGCTTTAGGGTGCAGTGTGTTTGAATTAAAGCTTTACCTTCAGATCCTTAGCAAATATAATTGAGAAAATGGGTATCAAGCATATCATTAGTCATAATTTATACATGTGTAAACACATGTAAACATGGATGTGTTAAATATTAAGGATAATTAGTAACTTTAGAATACTATTATATGCATATGGATATTGTTTGATAAAATAAAATTTTAAATTCTCTTTGAAAAAAAATTGAAAATTTAACTAACAATCTTAAAAAACAGGCAAGACTTTGGGCATACAAATTATAATGAGTGTTTTCAATTATGAGATCTGTTAAGCTTTGATTACCAATTTAAATAATATTTGAGCATGTGTGGGTAATTCACAGATTCTTCTGATTCTTTAACTGAACAACATGTTGATTTTTGCTCTGCAATGTAAATGATCATATCTTTGTAAAGTTTTTTGTATTCACCTCTAGAGGAAACTGCATTTCAACGATGGGTGAAACAGTGATTCTTGTGTGGACTATGAAGCACCTAAAAAGCAATGAGCTGCAAAAGGGTGCAGTTACTTGAAAACAGAAACTTAAGGGAGGAGATTTTCTCATCCCATTATTTCCTTGGGTCTGTTGTTAGCACCTTTCTCTGGTTTTGAACCTGTAGGAAATATTGTATTTCTAAAACAGATTACGTTCATTTTCTTCTCTGTACTGCATCTTTTTTAAAAAATTGTCACCTTAAAATTATATATAATACCAAATATTAGCAGATTTCTGTCCAGCTGAGATTGTCAGTCATCTCAGAATAAGTCCTTCAGTGGGAACCACAAGTCCAGTGTTATCCACAGAAGTCTGCTTCTGCTGAAAACCTGCTGCCTGCCTTGGAAGGAATCCACTCCCTTTGACATCCCAGGTTCTAGGAATCTGCTAACCATTGAGGCTGCAAGGATTCTTCAGGGCTGAAGGAAAATCTGCAAGCCATTTTGCCAACCTGGTGAGCCAGGTCAGTAAGATAATAAAAGAAAAAAGGAAAGAAAATAAAATAAATAGCTTTTGACATCCAGTGCCATAAAAGTAAAATATTTTAAAACTTGGCATCATATAGAAGTTAGCTAATTATAGTGGCGCCATTCACGATGATATAATTAACTGAATGTCTGCATTTCTATTATAAACTCCTATTTTCAGAGGTTTATGATACAGCTTTAAAAATTTGCTCTGGCCAGAGATTTGGCATGCTAAATCTCGCCCTGAAAGCAACTTTTTCCCTCCAAAACTGAAGAAGAAAAACCTGCTGGGTTTTTGTGGTAGTTTTTTCTTTTTTGTTGTTGTTTGGTTTTGTTTTAAAGCTTATAATAAGGTAATAAAATTAACCACACTGAAATAGTACCCTTTATGTACTCAAAGACTTCGGGGTATTAAAACACAAATTTTGACCTATGTTGTGTGATTTAGTGACAAAAGCCCCGCCCACAGCTCATTTCTGGAAATGCTACTGTGCTGCACAAAGTCTAGGCCAGGGACGTGTCCAAAAATTCCACACTTCTAACAAGGACCTGCTGTTAGAACAGCTCCTGCTCTTAAAATATCCTGACATCTCCTCACTCCCACCTGGCTCTTCTTTTTCTCCCGAAAGCTGTATGGCTGCCAAAAAGCTGATCTTACAGGAATGGAATTGAGGTCCCTTTCTTGCATACCTAGCAGTGATTCCTTCCTTCCCTGCAACACACAAAAAAACCCAGTTACCTGGAAATGGGCAGGTGAAACACAAACACACAGTGCTCAGGGCTGTCTGCAGAACAGGGGTTTTCGGTGCAGTGGTTACTGGGACAGTGCATCCTGGGCTGATGAAATGCTCTGAAACGGGGGCGTTCTCTGATGACCTTGTGGTGGACATTTGGTGACTCTTCCAATGTACACATTATCTCCCTGACATAAACACACTGAGACTGAGCTGTTACAGAATGAAAGCCTAGAGATATACAGAAATTTGGTGTTTTACCTGAGATGAATAACCAGATAATTTAACATGATTAAAGGAAACATGACTGAGATTTGCAGTTATAGCTAAGGAATAAAATACTTTATACATCTGCTTCACAGTACTTATTCAAAACAACCATTTTTTAAAATATAAACTTAAAATTTAAATTTGCTTTGTTTACTTACGTATACTTCTAACAGAATCCCTTAGGTAAAAAATTGGCCTCATCACTAAATTCCTAATTGCCAACAGTGTGCTGGAAACTTCCATGTGATCTAGAGAAAGTAGTTTCTGTCCCTTGTTGTCACTTTGCAATGTTCTGTTCTTACTAGTCTGCTGCTTTCCTTCATCCTGGAGAAGATACTGTTTGTTCCTCCCTCTCAGAATTCCTTATGCAGATTTGTTTAGAGCCAGAGTATTTGGAAATCAAAAGGAGAGTTTTAATTGCTTTATGAGCCAGACTGGTGGACTCTTTGTCCCAGTGGTACACAAAAAGGTAGCTCCTTCCTTTCTCTGTTGAGCTGGTTATTCTTCCCTCAGAGTTCCCTCTTTTGGGACATTGCTTTTAATCCAAAAGAATATGAAGAGACACTTTGTTTCCTTGGCAACAAAACAGTGAAGCACTACTTTTCCCCATCTTGCTTTCCCCACTAATACACAACCCCACTTTGTTTAGACAGTGTTTCTGCAACCTTTGTCTGCACAACTATATTAAACAACTAAAAGTTTCCTTCACAGAAAATATCCTTCAAATAATTTCCAGATTAAAAATTATACTGGCACTGTCCAGGAGACCAAACATCATTTTTGAAATGCCACATGTACATTCTGTACTAACTCTGGTGGTGGTGGTTCCTCTACTGTGTCTCTCTGCTCTCTATCTCAAGATACAAGGTCTTAGAAAAAAAAAAAAAAAGGCAAAGCCATCATTATAGCACAAAAACACAGAAAGCACAAGAAGTCTGGAAGTAAGACCATGCATATTTCATCCTTGACTAGAAAAGCTAAGGAGTAAATAAAATAAAAAAATAATTTACATTATATCTTACTATTTATATTAACTATGATACAGCTGAGAGCACGTTCCTAAGAGCAAACCGTGCTTAAACATTTGGAAAAGTCAGTGTGGCTAGAGCCCAGGTATCTGGTGACAGCATTCATGATGGAGTTGTTAGAATTCATAAACACACAAGTGCAGCCAAAGCTCTGACTACGCTGGGGACTCTTGCCAAGGCATAGAAGTTTTCCTTCCCTTGCTGGTAAGGTTATGGAGGGAATATAAACTTTGTGTTTGTATGGGAATCATTGTGATTCCTCAGGATATCAAGGGACCCACGCCAGAGCTTTTCTCTCTCAGGCTACTGAGGTTGCACATCCTCCCCAAGCCAGCCTCTGCAGTTCACATGCTGGGCACAGGCTGAAACACTGCCCACCACACTGGCACAGAACAGCTTCCTACAGGACAACACAGGCATCTAAGATGGCCCAGATACCTAAAAAAGTTAAGGGATATGCTGTCCTATAAGGTCATAGTCAAGTCCACACTGTAGGTGTAATCTGTGGGTGCTCCAGGTGTGGAAGCCCTGAGCAGTCACAGGTATTCCCTGGGAGTGTCTGTGCTAGAGGCAGACCTGCAGTGCTTCCAGCACCAGGAGAACCCAGTGCCAGGGGCATTTAGCAAACACAAATGACCAAAAGAACTTGAATGCAAACTCTCCTCACAGTCACCATGGACATAACAACCACCAACTGCTTCCCTGTCCGTGTATGCCAAGGGATCCGTAAATGAGGGTGATAAAGAATTAGACTCTGTTCTTAATTAAGCCATATATATTGGAGCAGGTCCTCTAAAGTGAATGTAGTTATACTGTACTTCTTTTCGTGTAAATGGAATCAGAATCTGAATCAGAGTCTGGATGGCTGGCTATTTGCAATGCAGCACAGTAAAAGACTAAATTAAGTCTTCAATAAGCACCAAGCCTCCTAGAATTTTTTCAGTGACAGCCTAACCTATGAATGACCCAGTCAATTACTATTTTTCAGAAATTAATGCAAACACATAACAGGCAACAAATAACAGTCAACAGTAAAAATATGTTGGGAAGATCACTCTCTCCTCGTTTGTCTGAATTATTCCTCTTTCACTGTGATTTTATCTTCACTGCATGCTACTTTTATAAAAACATTCTGTAAACCATGTATTATAAAATGGAACAGAAGAAAGGGTATTTATATTAATTGTATTTGCATTTCTGCATGCGTTTGATATGTAATTCTGAGCTTACCCAAACTACTGATAAATTATATTTTAAATACAATTAGAGTTTAAACAGAGATGCCCAGGAACATTTTCACAATGTTTTTTCAAAAGTGCCAATTCATTAAAAATTCAAAAGCCCAAAAATCTAATCTGGGCAAACAAGGAGGAAAAAACAGAAGAGAGGTAAAGAAATGAGAAGAACATATCTTCAGTTGTGAAAATTCCCTTTTTCATTCAGATTTTCAAAAAGGGAGATTAAACTGACTTTATAACATTGAAAGTCTTCAAATGAAACTGGAATGTCTCAATAGACTCAGTCCAAATTTCTGGGAGATTTTACATTTGAATAATATTTAAATTAGCTTTTCATCTAGGAAAAATATTAAATCTTGAAAACACTCCCAAGTTAGGGCGATCATAGTGTGCCCAGCAATACTGCTAATCAGCTGCTCAGAACATCAATGTCACCTTGCATTGCAGCACCAGCAATGGTCTATGCCTGAAGGGTTTTCTCAATGCTTGAACAATAGCTGGAATGTTCAGGTAGCATTTCTATTTTAAAGAAAACAGGGTGGGATTTTTTTTTTTAATCAAGATGATTTTTTTTCCCAAAATTTTTACAAATCTAGATCCGCTCTTTAATTTAAAATATTTTAATTGAAAATATCACAATGATGTAGTCCTAATCTAGAACTTCCATTCTTTTTCTATGCCTCAGAAACTTTAGTAATTGCTCTAGTTAAAAGAATATAATTAATAGATTAATCTTAGCAAAGTGGTTTAGTTTCCTGGAGTGAGATTTTATTAAGTAACATTCAAAGCTAATATAGACATAAAATCAATAAAAATAGATAATTTTAAATTTATATGTTTCTTTCTGAATGAGATTTTAACATAAATTATCAGAACTTGTATTTAAATGAATATCCAAAATACTTCCTGCGGAGATTTCAGAACACAGAAGATTTTTCAGATTTTCCATTCTGAGAAAATTCTTCTTTATTGCAAGTCCTATTGAAAAGTCACTTTTTTCCCACAGGATGTAAAAATGAATCTGATTTTCCTTGAGCAAGGGTCTGTGGTAAGATGTTCTTTTCTGTGACCACTGGTGCTGCCCTGCCCCAGTACTGTAAAATTCTTTGTGTGGGGAGCTGTCAGGGTGTCTCCTCGGGGAAGTCAATAATTTGGGGTTTTTTTCTAAGCCTTTATTTCCATATCCCATTGAAAGAAGGAAGGAAATAACAAATTCTATAATTCTTTAAAATGCAGTGGCTTGGCTGCAGCGGGCATTACCTGAAGGCATTACCTTCTCACGCTTTAATTTAACAGCCACTCGATTTGATTTACATAAGACTCAGTTAAAATGACAAGCGGAGCTTAGCGTTACAGCCTGCAGCCTCCAGCCGAGACTGTCCCCAGTGCCTTTGTGGTCACAGCCACGGACAAGGGCAGCAGCTGCTCCAAAACGTGTCCCCTCTGCTGCCAAAGGGACACCCAGCGGGGCAGGGCAGGGCAGGGCAGGGCAGGGCTGGGCTGGATGGGCAGGGCTGGGCTGATCAGGATGGGCTGGATGGGCAGGGCTGGGCTGATCAGGATGGGCTGGGCTGGGCAGGATGGGCTGGGCTGGGCTGGATGGGCTGGGCTGGGCTGGATGGGCTGGGCTGATCAGGATGGGCTGGGCTGGGCAGGATGGGCTGGGCTGGGCAGGATGGGCTGGGCTGGATGGGCTGGGCTGGATGGGCTGGGCTGGATGGGCTGGGCTGGATAGGATGGGCTGGGCAGGACGGGATGGGCTGGGCAGGATGGGCTGGGCTGGGCAGGATGGGCTGGGCTGGGCAGGATGGGCAGGGCTGGATGGGCTGGGCAGGATAGGATGGGCTGGGCAGGACGGGATGGGCTGGGCAGGATGGGCTGGGCTGGGCAGGATGGGCAGGGCTGGATGGGCTGGGCAGGATAGGCTGGGCAGGGCTGGATGGGCTGGGCAGGATAGGCTGGGCTGGGCAGGATAGGCTGGGCAGGGCTGGATGGGCTGGGCAGGGCTGGATGGGCTGGGCAGGGCTGGGCTGGGCGGGCAGGGCAGGGCTGGATGGGCAGGGCAGGGCTGGATGGGCTGGGCAGGATGGGCAGGGCTGGGCGGGCTGGGCAGGATGGGCTGGGCTGGGCTGGATGGGCTGGGCAGGGCAGGGCAGGATGGGCAGGGCAGGGCTGGGCTGGGCGGGCTGGGCAGGATGGGCAGGATGGGCAGGGCTGGGCAGGATGGGCTGGGCAGGGCTGGGCTGCTCTGCCCAGGGCCTGGCTGAGGCAGGCACCCATCACCTCCCAGCTGGGCTTGGGCTCAGCCTGTGCCTCTCTGTAGGAAAGTCGCCCTGATTGCTGTGCCCAGGTGTCACCAGGGCAGCAGCAGCAGCCTCTGGAAGCCTTTTTGGGGTGATGATGCCAAGATGATTTTTTGCCTTTTCTTTTATATACCTTTTATGTAGCTTCAGTACCATTAGCATGTGTGCTTGTAATTCCTTAAGTCTGATAACTTAGCATAGTCCTGGCATTCTGTTAGGCCAGGAGACCAAACATCCTAAAGGCCTCGTAGTAGGAGGCCAGAAAACCCTACACTACCTTGGGAAACCAAGGCTTTCTCTAGAACATGTCCTGAAAACTGGAGATTTGGCCCATCCAGGGGGAATTCCTCAGATGGGAAAATGTCACACCATTCATCCAGGCCTCCCACTGGGGCACCCTTGTTAGATCTGCAATTTGTAAGGTCTATAAATTGTATACCCGCTCTATCGGGGGTGTGCATTGTGGTGCATCCCACCTTGGCCAAACGGTGCACCAGAAAGATCCTTATTAAAATACCAAGGCAAAAATCCCTTATCCCTTAACTGTGGCTGGCTCTGAATTTTTAAAAACCGGGAAAAGGCACCAGTGACATTGCAGAGGACTCAGGGCTGCTCGGGTGTGTGGGGACCTGGGGACCTGCCCTGCAGGGACCCTGCCAGTCCCCGACCAGACACACGTGGTGCCAGCAGTGCTGTCGTGCTCCCATGTACAGCCTGCTCTTCCTCTCTAGTGGCCATCTGCCATGGAAAGCAGCATTTGACACTAAAAAGATGTCATCTTGTCATCACGTCATCCCTGCAAAGCAGGTTCAGGCATCCAGCCTAGGCTCAGGTCACAGGGCCAAACATTAGGGACATAAATTTGCAACTTATTCAGAGAAGAGAGGGGTGTGTACAATTCAGAGCATCTAAATTTGAGGCCTGAAGCAGCACAACACAACAAGGGAACAGTTTGCCTCCCTATGCCCTGCTCTTTTCAACCTCTGCAGTGTTTAAACTGCAGAACTGGCTACTTTCAAAAACAAATACTGAAAAGATGACATTACATTACAGGCATCTAAGCTTAAAATCAGTGTTAGATAGTTGCATAGGTCTGGGCCAAGAATACACAGATTAGTTTTCTTTGCATCATTACAAACACTTTAAGAATATTTTTTGCCACGGCGTTTAATTTTATTTTCAACCACAATTATTATGGCCTTACTTTAAAAAAAATCCCAAACTTTGGGATGCATATGATGAGCTCCCAAATCAAAATTCAAGCAATTTTGAAATTAAAACTTATTAAAGAACCAGCATTTAGAGTATTGTTGAGGTTCTATTCTTATTTCATACTACTTTAGCATCCTGGCTTGGCAAAAGGATCTAGTCAGTTCAGTAGAAATCAGTATAATGATCCCAATATTAACAAAACTGAACAACAGGGAATATGATTTAGAGGTAGTACCTGTCAATTTTGAAAGACCGTCTTTTGGCTTATGTGCACTCCTGCTGTGTGTACGTGAGAAAGAGCTTCTTTCATGTTTTTCCAGATCAGGTAGAGGTATCTCCCAATACAGCTACAAGATAATGAGCCCAAGTCTGCTCTGACTGCTGTCTCACAGACAGGACAGGACATCTCTCTGTGCATCATGGACTTTCTGGAGAATCCTCAGCTCCCAGGGGATAAACAGAAAAGCAGTCAGAGCAAACAGCTTTACCTATAGGCCTGCAGCTAAGGCTGTAGTATATTAATGGTTGCCACAGAAAATACGAAACTGATTATCTGCCATGAAATGAGAGGGCTGATTCTCCCCAGCTGTACACACTCCTGGCAGTGTAAGGAATCTGCTTCTTGCCTTTGCTCTCTGGTCACACAAGGAAAATCTGCCTTACCTTTCTCTTCATCCTCTTTTTCACATAACTGAGATTGTGTACACAATCAAGGCAAAAAGGTACAAAGAGATTTAACACCTGGCTGACCTTGGCCATACTGTCACACACCAATATGACTGCACAAACAGGAGAGTACTCTGCTCACTTCATCAATAAACAAATCACTTCTGGCAGCTACAATCCCACCAGTACTGCTGGCAGGTAAATTTTTGTCCAGAGAAACTCTTTAAAATTTACTCCCAATGACACAACTTACTAAGCCAACAGGGCTTTATAAGAATTACTTAGATAATCTGCTCATTTTAGTGGCTGTAAGGGGAAACATTCACTTCCTGGTACTATCCTTTTGTGATCTATAACAGGAATACAGGTTTTTGTAAAATTCTCCTCAGCTTTGCTGTAGGATTTAGAATATTGTAACTATGTTGAAATTGTTGCCGTCTGTGTCAAAATTTAAAATTGCCCAAAAAATTTGTCACTTAGTAGTACTTTTAATGACGATGTTAGTCAGTATCTGACATTTGGTCCAGTGTATATTGCACCACTGAGATTCTGCACAGATTGCAAGTCACAGACGTCTCACAAATGCACTTGTCACACGGAACACACCAGTGACAAAACAGACATGGATAGGAAGTGTTTTAAATTTGTCTTACTTACCTATTTTTAAAAGTTTTCGTCAACCACCTTTATTTCAGCCTTCCCCTCCAATCTGCTTAGATCCAGATCATCTATAGCTCTAAATCAGAAGTTTGGAAATGCAGAGATCATAGCAAAACCCAACCACGTCCTGCCTTGCTTATGAGGAATGAGTGTTCTCTTCTTAAAGGCAACTTTTGTTAGGCATACACTTCGAGTTTATCAGAGACAAGTAATGGTAAATAGTCAAACATTAGACTCTGGTTTGTTTATAAGTGTTCATAGAGGGCAGAGGAAGAAAAAGTAACAGTTTAATATAATTCTACCATTAGTTATACAGATGCAAAGCTAAAGAGGTTCAGGTGAAATCAGCAGAGATCTCCAGATACAGTGCCATGGCTGACAACTGCATTTGGCTCAGTCGCTTGCAGAGCTCAGCAGTGGCTATCATCCTCCTTCAGTCACACCAGCACAGCGAGCAGCACTTTGGAAAGAAGGGATATCTCCTTAGTGGCACATCTGTTAGGTATAGATGGCATTCATCTGAGTAGCTTTGCCAATGGATGACATGCCAAGTCCTTTTTGCTAAAAGTCTTGTGCTTGATGTTAATCATTCGCTCTCTGCCAGTTAACATGTTTATCCTTCTAGGAAATACTTTGATCTATACTGGCACTTGAAATATAGCAACCAATTTTACTAGACTGGAAATGAACAAACAAGATCTTGTGTGAATTGCCAAATGGCACAGCAAAATGCAGGATGCACGTTACAAAGGGTTGCTTAGCAACTAGAAAAGGCCATGCACTCCATTTCACTATTTTGGTTTGAAATAGAAAATAAATGGCCTTATAATTGTTTGAAATACACAGAGAGCTAGAACATAATACTGCTCTGGAGAAATCTATTTGTGAGGAGTGTGTGTCATGGGAGACAGAGAGACTCTGAACTCAACATTCAATAGGTAAGTGAAGGAGAAACTGCCTTTCAGATATTTTGCCTTAAAATGTAAATGTAATGGTAGTTTAAGTTCAGTGCATGTATTCTGCTATTCAACCAGGATTTAAAACAATTGTTTATTTTTACCTTTCATCTTCAGATGTTAAGAGGGTTAGGGTTTTTTTGCTAAGAACACTATTAGCTCATTCTCCATTTGCATGCAAGGAAGTGGAAGTTTAGAGCAGTTCGTACTTTACTCATGCAAGTTGCCAAACTGTGACTACATCACAGGCACCCTGAATCTAAGCAGTCTTAAAAAAAAAAACAAAAAAAACCAAACTTCTGCATAACATATCCTCCATCCTCCTTCTTACACAGCTCCCCCCATGCCTGGCAGCTGGTCTTAAATAGACAGATATAAATAATTGCCTAGCAACTTCATACAGGAAAAAGAGAGGTCTCTAAAAACTCCAAGCCTCCCATACTTTGAAGCAGTTACTCTCATTATTTTGCAATATGAGAAACTGAGGCACAGATTAAAGAGATTCTTGACAATCACATGGGAAGCCTTTTGGGATTTGGGAGCAGAGTGTGGACACCTGACATTTATCTTAGTGGCACAGTCATCTCCTCTTCCACCAGTATTCTTTTTATACAGGGATCTAAAGCAGGTATGAGCTGCTGATATTCCTTGGCCATTAAAATCCCCTTGCAAAGACCATGTCTGTGCTAGCTCCCAGCCCAGGCAGTCCTGATGCTGAAGCCAGTCCCTATTGCAGCTGCAGAAGCCTGCCTAACTCGCTGGGAGTAGAGCAGGAGAGCTCTGGGGCTCAGACCTCTGTGGCAGCACGGTACAGCAGGGTGAGCTGAGCACAAAGGGGCAGCCACCGTCAGGTGTCAGCTCCTTAATCTATGTAACGTGTAAGCTGCAGCCAACAGCCTTCTGCACAATACCCCGTGTGTCTGCTGAAAATGGCATCGCCCGTAATTGCATTGTTTGCTTAGAGGGGACCCGAGATCCGGATCAAGTTCAACAAGATCTGTGTCATTCTAGTTAGTGCTGTTTTTCAAGCACACCCCTTCAGTGAACAGAAAGCCCTCTGAATCCATGACCAGACTTTCAGGGCCAGATAACTGACTGTTTCGGTTTCTTTCAAGTTGTATCGCAGTAGACACACACAGTATCCTGGATACTGGACAGATTTAAAAGTGGGAAGAAAAGGTTCCAGCACACTGGCTTTAAAAGAGAGAACAAAGTAAGTGAGGATCAGAGGGAGGAAGGCGATCGCTATGACACTAAGACAATTAATCACTGCCAGATGTTAAGGGTCACACAGCACTGCATGCTGGGAAGATCAGCAGGGGTTCTTGGACAGGGAATAGAGGGAAAAAATAACCTGTCATGTCAGTGAACTAGTCAGGGGTTTAGGGTTCCTGTCGTTTAACTATTAGTGTGCTCTTAATAAAATGACAATGCATTGAAGAAGGGGAGGAAGATAGGGCAGTTGGCAGAAAAGAGGGAGTGACAGCTTAATAATCCCTGTCTGTCAAAAGCACTAAAAATACCATCCCAAATTCAACGTTCTTACTTTTGTAATGAACGCGCCAGGGTTCCTGTTTGATTAATAGAACACTTGTTGACTGACAAGGACAAATGTGCACATGGTCTGAACACAGCCCTGTGCATAAATAATTTAAATTGCATTATGGCCAGAGCTCAGCTTGCACTGGGGGTTCTGTGATAAACCCCTATGTTTCAGCAGCTCATAACTTGGCCCTAAAAGAAAAGCTCAGGCATCTTGAGCCTAAAGTTGGACCGAGAAGGCTGGTTGGTTTCTTTGAAGTATGAAAAAGAAACCAGTACCCTCTGGAAATCCCAGACCTTTGTTGGTGTAGTGATGGTGGTGTCTCTATTGGCTCCAGTTGTGTATCTCTCACATTACAGCAAAAAGAAGATGGCTTTACATCTTGTTTTCTTTACAATGATGCAAACAAATCTGTGCTAATGCAAATTCCCACTTATCCCCATTAACAGCAATGTTAGTGACAGTGGTATATACTCACCACAAAAATGGAGGAATGCTTGCTTGAAACTTTGGGAATAATTTTCAAAGAGAAGAGTTTAGACCATTTTGTAAATGGACAATTAGTTGCAATATTTCCTGCATTCCTCTGGGAGATGAATTTTGTTTAGTTAAGCAGTTATCTGATAATACCCTTTTCCATAAAAAAATTCTGCTTTTACACCTAAAAGAAACATTTTCCACCAAAACTGGCACATGCAAACATTTGGCTGTTTTGCCATTTTTTCCCTGTCAAATCAGAACAGTTCTTTAAATCATTATTCAGGCAGTAAAACAACTGTGCTTGTTTAAACGGTTCAT
The DNA here is from genome assembly GCF_031753505.1 of Anomalospiza imberbis. Lineage (NCBI taxonomy): Eukaryota > Metazoa > Chordata > Aves > Passeriformes > Viduidae > Anomalospiza > Anomalospiza imberbis. The sequence goes on along the minus strand of NC_089692.1, from coordinate 8,837,441 downwards.
CACAATATGATCAGAATGGAACAATAACTGAATATATTATCAGAAATAAAAAACTATAACAGAAATTCCCCAAAGAGTACACATACTTTGTCCATACTTTCTTTTCAATTTGTTGAGCCTTGTAATCTATCAGATGATTTTGGTAGCCTGAATTTGGACTGAGAGAAATGCTGCTGAGAACATTCAACTTTCTTAGTGCCATAAAAGCTGAGATTTCTTTGTTACCCTTGAGGAAGCTTTAGCTTTGCAGAATCAGGCTCTCAAGGCTTAATAAAACAGACATTTATTTGTTGAATTTTTCTGAGTATTTTTCCCAGATATTATTTCTTTTTTTTTTCAATTTATGATGTGAATTAGATAAATAGCAAATTTATATACATTACATTCTACAAATATATTGAACTGCTTATTTATCCTCTTCCATATTAGATAATATTAAGAACTACATAAGTAGTCCTCAAAATGGAACCATTTTTGACTTAGTAAGTCTCCTTCAATCATTGTAAGAAGTCATTGTTTATTCATTTCCTTGGCATGTCAGTTGGAGTTTCAAATTGTTCTTACAAATCTCCATAGATTAGGCAAGGCTTTGTAGCAACTTCTATGTTGCAGTCAAATTGTACAAGGAAAAGGGATGCACAGTAGCAGCTTCTGCAATTTGTTGAAATGGCATAGTCAAGACTTATCATTCCTCTTCCTAGAATTGCCAGTAAAGTACTCCAGGCAAAATTTGGCTTGTGCTTCAGTTGCCTCCTTTGTTATACTGTACTGAGCCTTCCTAGTCTTGTAAACCACATGTCCATTCCAGTATTAATGGACATCACAGTGCTGCACTATCATGGAGTGTTTCAGGAGAAAGGAGAGTTGACAGAGAACTTGTGTAACCAGCAACTCCCAACACGTGACCCCAGCAAGCACATCCTTCCTTAAAAACCTGCCAAAGCTGCACTCTGCAGAAGGCAAACCTGGTTTTACACATTGCTGCCCATCTGCCCAGCAATGCTACCTCACTGAGTAACCTCCTCTGAAGTTAATGTAGGAGTTTGAGTGATGTCACACATTAAGAGTTAACTTATAATGGAACTTCAGAGCGTTAATGTCTCCTTTGTATCAACATTGATCGATCACAGCAGACAGTAGCTCTGCTGCACAGAACACAAAACCAAGCCCAGGAACTTTCTGCTGAAGCTCTCCTGAGTTTAGTTTCCTCTTACCCTTTCTTGTTGCAGTTCACTGGGGTCAGAAAGACAAGAGATGGTTGCTGCTACTTTGCAAGGCTTCTGTTTGCTGGTGGCCCATGATGCTGTGTCACCGCAAGGGTGCTTCAAGGTGCTATGAGGGTTGAGATGTTTTGAGAGATGAAGAAGCCACCTGAGGTACTGATGCACTGTCTGAATAAAAATAAACAAGCAGAACTGGTTACACAACTACAAGGCACTTTCTTGTAGCATCTTTACCTTGTGGGACTGTTTTTCAAAAAGCTAAAAAATGTAAAAGTAAAACAAATGCTGTATAAATCCCAGACATCTTTTGGGTATTTAATTTACCTCAAGAATTTCCAGCTTATAATGAAAGAACAACTGAAGGTGACCAGACAGACAATACACCACATTGCTACAGCTGTATGCAACCCAGTCCTGATGTTCCATCAGCTTGGGTTGTATCAGCCACTTCATCATCCTGAAACATCTGGCAAATGACCAATACACTTTTATTTCCATGTTTTTATGGATATAACAGCTTGAACAAGATTAAAAGTAAAATTTGCACCTTATAGAGATACATGTAACAGTCTGCATAATTGCACATGGGTTATGTTAGGAGGGCATTCTCATACATGAAACTTCCTTTGCTCCACAGCACTTTCACACTTGAGTTTGTTTCATACCTTAGATTGTTCCTCTAAATGGAACACCATGATATACTGCTAAACATTCTGCTGGATCAGTCATGCAATTACACATGTTTGTTCCACATGTGCCTACCAAAAATATCCAGAGCCTCCATATAGCTTCCTTCTTTAAAGTAAATAGCAAGGAATAGACTGTTTTATTCCTCTCCAAAACTTTAGTCCCAGTAGACAAAAAAAGAGTTATATTGCATGTGAAAAGCATGGGCAACAAAAAAAGCACAAAAGCTTTTTTGCTGTCTAGCTTTTGTCATTTAAGCTATCAAACAAATAAAAACAGACTGGCCAGCAGCCAACTTGAATTGTAGTTAAATAAATTTCTATTACACTTATTCACTTTAGAAAATACAAAATAATTGAACAAAACTAACAAGCTCCCAGAATTTATTTTTAATTTAAAGCTTATATATTAACAATCTACAACAAGCTACTTGTTCTGCTGTTGTAGGCAGAACGGGTCATCATTTTAATTTGTCACAATAAATAAGCCTATTTTTTTCTAAATGTGGGAAAAGTTTAAAAACTGATGTGAACAAAACATACCTCTTCTCTTCCAAAAGCAATGATGAGCATTTTAATTTTTGTATGAAAGTATACAAATAGGCAGATATAATTTGACCTACAGAACTATTAATTGTCAACTCAGCCCACTTATTTGCAGGCTATAGTCTCAAAACAGTATCATAAGATTGATTATTCAGCTAGCAAACACACAGGTGAGCTGTTTATTTTGAAAACCTTTCATTACCCCAGTGGTGTCTTGGACTGAATGAAATGTCTTCGTTTTTCTTTGTACATTGTGGTAGAATATGCACCTAAATTATCAATTATGTTTAACCTCCCGCCTCAACTAGAGTAATGTGGCTGACAGGAGGAGAGCTGACTTTTAAACCCAGCCAGATAGAGTGTTTTCTGACAGAGTTCCAACTGAACAACACACATGCAGACAATTAGTCCTGTTTTAGAGGCTGGCCCAAGCTAGAGAAGAGCTGGAAACATGTTCCTTGGTGTTTCTCATTAGGGACTGAGTGAGTGAGAGGATTCCCTGGCTGGCTCACGGCTGCCCTTTCATCTCGCAGACCTGTGCATAATGTGCCCCAGATCCCGTGAGTGTGAGCTCGGGGGCTTGGACAGTCCCAAGGGGAAGTTGATTTTCCCAGTGTGTGATCCTGGGGCAGTGAAGGTGGCAGCAGCTGGGTCTGACAGAGGTGCCTGGGCTGGGGCAGGAGTGCAGCTCCCTCTGCACACAAAGGAGGTTCCAGCACTTGGGAATCTCGGCCAGGCTGCTTGGGGAGATCTCTAAATTCCCTGACAAGAAATGTAGGCTTGCTCCCCTTAAAAAAAAAAATATCTAAACCCCGACCCAATCTGATAACACTGCTTTAATTCACTACGATTCTGTTCAATCTCCTCAAGTGCAGCTACATCTGCACCTCCCTGAGCATTGGAAGTGATGCGCATTTGAAGTACAGTTTACTTCAGCAGTTTGCATGGAATAATTGATAGCCTGTCATTTTTCCAAATGCTTTAACAAGAGTTCAGTGTGTGTTTGTCTGTGAGTATTCTTAAACATCTGTGTGGCAGTCAGATAGAACCCAGACATATTGATAAGATGGTCCAAAAGGAAGCATTAAATGCATAAATACAGTGTGTCCACCATGACATGATATGTTGATTTCTTCATAATTTTAACATACTCTCTTGAATTTTGTTGTTAAGCCAGGATTTCTCAAGTCAGGGAAGCAAATCCAACTCCAACATTCAATTTCCCTGAAGTCTTTCTAAACCACAAACAAATACAATTTATAGAGGAGAATATCTGCTATGACACATTTTCTCAAAAGGAATATTTACTAGAGAATCCATCAGTCTAATGACATCTTTGTTAACCTCTGTGTTTTAAATATTTTGCTCTAAGTTTGTCAATTCACATGAATAAGTAGAGCCTGTATTAGTCAGTAGTAGACCACCACATGGGTACAGAGAAAGCACATCAGATTCCATGTAAAGAGTATGCAAAGCTTGAATCTGTTTTATATACGTGCAAATTATTCCAGAAACAATTTTCTCCCTTTTATAGTAAACTTTGGCCTCTCAAAGATGCATTTTGTAAGCACCTTTGCACATGATGCTGAAGCAGAAAAATAAGTGAGATACTTACTTTCCTTTTGCTCCTGTTTAATCTGATGACCCTCCTGTACTTAGTGATCCCAGAGAAACCCCAAACTATCTTCTATTATTCTCTATGACCATGTTTTATTTCTCAAATATTTACTGCTCAGCTACACCTAATTGCCTTCAATATTGCCTCTTGAAGAAGGAATGACTATCAGCCTCTTCAGATTGCTCTTCCCAATGCTGCTACGTAAATGATATAGTTACAACTCTCCCAGTACTTATTTTCCTACAGTTAAAACATCTGGAGCCAGTTACTAACATGAGAATCACAAAAGGAGGAAAGTTTCTAGCCCTTGTGGTTTCTGAGAAAAGTCACTCAAACATATCCTACAAGCCCACAGACGAGAAAATAAAGTTGTATTTTTATTTTTTGAAAATATCATTAATTTTCAGTACCTAGGGCTGACAATACCATTTGGCCGATCCTCTTATCTCAGTGTGACCCTCCTCCCTGACTCCCATAATGGACAGACAAGGGGGTGTTTGGTCAGGGGAGGAGCATTTTCCTGTGCTAGGGAGGATACTCAGAGGAAGGACACTGCTGACCAGCTTGTGGCCACGCTGGAGCAGGAAAGAGCAGTGCCAGGAGCTCCTGCCCAGAAGCAAGTGTGACTTGCAGCCTGTATTTATTTCCCACTGCAATATACCAATTCTTCCTATTCTCCAAGGCACTTGCCCAAATGTTTGCATGTGCAATAATTAACAAATAAGAGTTGTACAAAAGCAAAATTTAGGCTGCTGTCCAAGATTCACACAGTTTTGGAATTTGCTCAGAAGTAAATTATGTTTTTTTAACACATGAAAATTTCCAAGTAGTACACAACTACTTGTTTGCAAATCAATTTTACATTTTAAAGATACATATAGATTTACAATTTGGAGTTAAAGATTTCTAAAAAGATGTGTTAGGGAAAACTTTTAAGATACTACAAGCCTTTTTGGTTTATATGGAATATACCTGATAGAAGGAGGAGCTCTTGGAAAGCTTCAGAAACCTTTAATGTGAAGCCCTTGTCTTGAAATCTTACTCACCTGAGTAAAATAACTGCCAACTGATTCTTTCAATCTGACAGGCTGTAACTTTCTGAGCCTGCCTTGGTCACAAAGGGCCAAGAAAAGCTGTCTTACATTGTCCTTCCCCTCTTGTTCCTCTGTTTCTCAACTTTTTCATCTTTCTTGTGAATTTAGAGAGCTTCCCACTTCTAGACTCTCAAGCTTTCAAAGTGTGACACATGAGTTTAGCACACCTTGTTAACTTAATATTTCACAGAAAAGACTTTCCTTTGGAAATATTCTAGGTCAGCCTTACTACTACTATGAGAAGCAATTTTTCGAGGGTCTTGATACATATAAGTACCAAGTATCCTCAGATTGTGAGATCAGAATTAGACCCTTTATGGTTTCCCCCGGAAGCTGATAAAAAAAATCAGAGGAGCAATTTTAGTCCACTGCCATCAATGGGAATTGTGAAGAGTCACAAAGGAGAAAATATTCCTAAAACAGAGATGGAAATAGAGAAGGAAAAAATGAAAGGGCTTCCAGTCGTGCAGTGGATGTTGCTCCCTTGTGAACACACTCTGATGTTTTCTTCTTAACAATGAACAAAAGCTGTTTTCTCTGAGGAGGACAGGAAAAGGCTCAAGCTAAAGCTGGGTCAGGACTGGTTAGCATGGAGTTTCTGTGTCATTGGTTAGAGGAGTTAGTCCAGTTAAAAGTCTCTCTTGCCTGTCCCCAGCCTTTGCTCTCCCTTTGAAGTCCATCTTGTCCCTCCAAACTGCTGCTTGCTGGGCGTCAGCCTTCTATAAATTTCCCTGTCCTAGTGAGTTCCCTATCCAGTCCAGCTTTTATCCACACATCCCTATAGCTGTGCTGCTTTTCCTTTCCAAAACTCCAGCTGTAAAGTGTCCCCCCTAAAACTAGACCATTTAGGAAGAAACAAATGAGAATTCAATTTATAAACATTTTTTCCAGCGGTAAATTAGAAAGCTTTATCTGAAAGGATCTTGGTTCCTGCCACATTTGATGTCCTTGCTTTGAAGCGCTACTAGCACCTCTGCATTGCACAACTTTTCATATATTTTGAGATTTTGGGGGTTTTTAATTTTTTTTTCCATTAACTTCTTCCTTTCAGACCTAGAGGTTGAAAAGACTTGAGGAAACACATAGCTTTTTCCAGCTAAAGATACAGAGATTTCAAAGCCCTGAACCAGGCTCACTGTTTAAGCCTAGTGCTTTCAGCCAGGCCATTATTGCCTCTGATCCAGCCTGGGGTGGCAGAGCACAATTCCCCCTCGGGGCAGAGTCGTGGGCTGGGCATTCCCACCCAGGGCAGAGCCCACAGCAGCCAGGCAGTCACAGCTCCTGACCTGTGGGCCAAACAGAACCAGCCTTGCAGCAGACACAGCAGGCACTTCACACACCTTTTCAAAGGATGGCATCTGAGAGCATAAGTTTTTTATAAATGTACTTATTTTATACATTAAAAAACCCCAAACCAAAACCTACAAAACCTTGAAAATAATTAGCAAAATACTAAAGCTGAATAAATATTTAGAAATAATTAAATCAAATGTCTATATTTAAATATTTTTGACTCTTAAAGCTGAGATATATTTGTACTTTAGTGAGCTCTAACAAATAATGGAACACTAAAGCCACAGGTAAAGGTAATACAGTTAGAATTTACATAAGTGAAAGTTAAGCACAGATTAATACTAAGATGCAAACTTTGCTAGCTTGATGACTGAACAATATTATTTCAAGAACAGTATGTCATACAGTTCTCACTTCTTGTATGTTTTTTACACTTGACACGTATGAGGACAGAAAAACTCAGTTGTAAACTGGAAAGAAAGCCAGAACTTTCAAAACTAGAGCAATCTGGATAAGATTTAAAAATAAACAACAGAAAAAGCAGTTTTTCCAGAAGAATGCTTCCTCCCCCTCTTCCCTGTCCCACTCTCCTCTGCCTCCAGCAGAGCCAGCACCAGATGTTTCAGAAACCACACACTGGGCAGATACACAGGATCATCTGTCCCTTCTTCCATAAAGGTCTCATCCAAAGGGAAAAATTTAGACAACCTAGTTCAAAGAGCATGCAAGTAGCAGCAAGTAGCAAGCCTTCCATTTTAAATAGTTCTTACCTTTGAAAATAGAAATTTTAAGAGAATAATTTTTAAATTTCAAATCCAGAAAATTGGATCACAACAGTAGAGGAGGGTACAAGATATTTTTGTGATAAACACATCAATAATCTAAAACAATTCATGCTTAACAGCTCATGTTTCATTACAGTCATAAAATCTACAAACATGACTAATGAAAACTATTTTCTCAGAATTAAGATTTCTACAAAACCAACACAAAGTCCTGGCACGGAAGTAACATTTGATAGATTTAAGAAAAAAGTGAATCATTTTTACACCAAAATAGAAGGGTTTCACCCTAATCCAGGAAACTTTTTCCTATATGCAAAGACTTAAAAAATGCAAATTTACTTTCCTCAAATATTTGTAATTGTAAATATAAATTCTAAAAATAAAATATTTATTCAGGATTAATAGTAACACTTAGTAGAATGGATTTAGACATTGAAATCAAGATGAATAATTAAAAATGGGTTTGTTCCAAAATAAGATTAATGTGTTGGTTAAAGATATGTTTCCTTCTATGTGTAAGTGGCAATATTTTTTCTCTGACTTTGACTTTTTACTTCTAAAAGCAGCAACTGTAAAGGATTCCTGGTGACAAGTGCTAGGGTCACAAGCAAGGCTGGGGAGCAGAGGAGAGCAGTGCCCAGGATAGCACTGAGGAGGGGCTGGGTAGCAGCCCCTACATCCCCCCCTTGACTGCACGGTGCAAAACACCTCTAGGGTTGCTTTAAAGCATGCAGACAGCCAGTCCTGCCCTGCCTGGCCCTGGATCAAAGGACTGGAAAGGTGGCTCTGTGCCACTGCTCCCCCTGGCTCTGCTCAGCTTCACGAAGGCCAAACTCAGCACAGCTGAGAATCCATCCCAGCACGTTAATCATGGCTTGGGTGGAATTGCTGTCATACTGAAGTTTTCATTTCCTTCACCTTTTAAAATCTGACTTGTTCAAAGACAAGATTTCAATTTTGCAATGAAGCAGCTCAAATTGGAAATGTCCTTCAGTTAGCAATTCTAGAAAGCAAGTGAAATTTATGGAAGTCGAACACTTATGTAGAAAATACTCATGAGTGGAATTATTTCAGATGTCACTTGGCAGTGAGGTAAACACAGCACTGTGGAAGACAAAGTCCTAATCAAGCTGCTAAAAGCATTTTCATATCAAGAAAAATGTACTGCAGTTAATATCAAATTTGGTTTGCCAAAAGTGCAGGAAATTGAGTTAGGTGTTCACTCTGTCTGGTGCCAGTGGGGCTTCTGGCCGTACAGCCTGGCACCAGAGCCTTGGGGGTTTCTTTTTCCTCTCTTTTGCCTTCACATGGATAGGGACAAAGGAAAACTGAAATTACAGTAATTTCAGTGTGGTGAAACAGTCACAGGAAGAACTGTTCATTCACAATGAACAAATGTAGACATGGTATTAGCAAAATTTCTTACACAGAATCAAATGCATTTCACCACAGTAGAGACATAATTCAAACCTTTACTGCAGTCCAGCTGCAGTATCCAGTTCAAGAAAATTATAAGTCCATTTTTATTAATTATATTTAAATGACATACAGAGCAGAGACATACCACATCTCTGGTGCCATCAGAGCCACAACTCCATGTGTTTTAGAAAGCGCAAGACTCACTGGAAACACATGCATATTTATAACATTTATGACTGATATCAACATACCATTATTTCATTCCAGAAGGTTCCTAGGAGAGTTTTTCCTCTGACTCAGGGGCTACTGTCTCCCATGGACAGGCTGGATTGAGATTACTGTACACACTGGGCTGTGAGGGACCAAAAATGCATATGAGGTCACAAAGACCAAGGAGACAAATGAAAACTCCCTCCAAATGAAAACAATGATAAAATATTTCAAACTAGAAAAAGTTTGCCGGATTATGGAAATACATTCTTTCTGAATACTTTTTTCCCCTTCAAATCCTAGCCATCTTTAAAAGCCAGGTGACAGCTCTCACAAGAGGAAATTTTTCTTCTTCTCTCCTGTGATTTGATTTAGATCTCCTTTCCAGTGACAGACTGCCAGGTTGTGTAAAGCCCAGAGATCTCTACAGCAGGCAGTCCACTAATGACTCAGAGTCTATGTAAGATACAGAGAGAGGTAAAATACAGAGAGCAAGGAGAGAGAGAATAGAAGAAGAAAGAATTAAGCATCCATCTCATTCACCCATCAGACAGGCCCCCCAAACCCCTTGCTGGGGCAGTGGGAGGCAGAATTATTCCTGCTGGGCTCCAGGCACCCCCAGTTGGTCAGTGCAGATGTTCTGTTGCCACTCCATCAATAAGTCACTATAAACTGCAGGAATTGAAAAAGTACAACATATGGAAATGTAGTTGTGTTTTCAGTGCTTTGTTTCAATGGCTTATATTTTTTCGTCTGCAAAGTTTGGAAACTTTTTTTAATAGGATGCTTCTTTTTGTCTCTTTTTCTTTTTCAATATCACTTGCAAAACTGCCTAAAGTCATAGTCACATGTCAAAACCCTGACACCTACTTTTAATGATTTCCATTTCCATTCCAACCGTCTCATCCACTTAACTTCCTCATTGCTTGGCTACTGCTGCAGCATTCACGTTTACATTTTATCAGTGTTTCGTGGCTTTCCATGGAATAACTCCACGGTCACTCACAGACTGTAATGCAACCACTCTCTTCATTATGTCAAGTGGACTTCACTCCTTCACCAGCAGTCAAAACAAAGAGGCAGTTAAATTTTCTTTATTTTGGATTATAGTTTTTCACTTCAAAATAATTTACCTTGGTTCAAATCATGTTTAAAACTTAAAAATAAAATAGTCCAGTCCATGGATCTCTGCTTTAGCAAAGAATAAGGAACTCTCACAGTGTGGATATTTTGAGAAAAATACTTTTGCGACATTCAGCTGAGTAGAACAGTCATAATTAATTTAAGTCAACTGTGCCAAAACAACATATTACTTCATAGGGGATGTTTGCAATGGAGGATGAGTTACTGACTCAACAGGCCTAACAGTCCTAGTAGAGCTTGACCTGCATTTAGTCTGCACTACATACAGCCAAAAAAAAAAAAGTCTCATCCTGCAGCTCTCACAGTGCCCACTTCCAAGGAAAGCTTCCCATTCCACTGCGTTAGTAAAACACAAACTACTAATTAATTTCTTGTATTCATTATTATAATTCATAATAGTTGTTGGCATCTAGGAGGCTTCACCAAGACTTGGGTCCTATACAGTGCTTTAGAAACATCTTGGAACAGGTGGCTCTGCCTTGTGTGACTCAGTTTACAAACAACACAGAGGTGGGCAAACAAAATTAGATCCTCTTGCATAAGTTCACATACTAGAAACACAGAGCTCAGGCAGGGAAAGTGACCACCACAATGGAATAGGACAAAAATAAATTTCCTGTAGATACTTTTACCCACTCTTGGGAATAAATGTAACTTCAGGCCTCAAACCCAAGGAATCACTTCAGGGAATTTAATGAAGATGTGAATTGCTTGCTCCCATTTAAAATAAGTAAACACAAAATTTATTTTCTTTGCTACAGATAAAGACAGCTTTCAGCACTCCTTGAAGTAGAAAGGGAAAAAGTAGATAATTTTTTTTTTCCTTTGTTAAAAGATGCATGAACTTTTCTTTTGGGCCAAAGTATCTTTCAGGTCATTAGGACTGTGCATTTCTGGAGAAAAGTCTGTTTTGTGATGTTTCACACAAAGTGTAACTTTGGTCAATATGATTCAGAATAAGGAAACACACTGCATTTCTTTAAAGGAAAGATGACATTACCATTGAACTGTTGTTGTTAAATATATAGGTTCAGCCAAGAACAAAGGACAATGAAAAACAGAATCAAGAGCAATTGTTTCTTAGAGGCTATTATGAGTTTTAACATCCAGACTAGGGAGCAAGCAAACAAGTAAATTCCTTAGTCATAACAGCAGATCACTGTCTGGAGAGCTGAAAGGACAAACTTTTTTTTTCCCTGAAAATATACCTAAATCAACCTTATTATGTGGAAATTGAATGCTGCAACCATAGTCCACTAGGAAAATAAATCCTCACAGCATTCAGAAAAAGTGGTTCGTGTACCACACTTTGAAATGCTTAGAAATATGTCCACAGGACATCAGAAACATAGAAGAGGTGAGATGGGTGCTGAAGAGAGCCAGGGGATGTACAGAAGAGACATATTACCTTGCCCATGGCATGTCATGATCTCACAATTTCAGAAATACACAAAAAGTGTGTATAGGCATGTGTACACAGAAGGCTATGAACATATGGAAGGTTGTGGAAGTCTTAATTAGCTTGGGTTAGTCTCAGAGGTCACCCAAGAGAGTAAAAACTAATTTATAAAAAATCTCAGCTAGAGTAAAGAGCCCAAAGTTCCCATCACAAACAGAGAGAGAACATTTCTTAGAGCTGAAAGTTTCTCAAAGGGGTGACAGATGGGCAAACATGGAGGAGCCTAAAGAGCAAGGAGGAGACACAAGTGACACCAGCTGAAGAGAGAAAAAAAGAAAAGATCTCAAGTCCTTGATACACTTTTGTGTCTCTGCCTTCCTTTTCACAAAAAAGCCATTTCTTCACAGCAAGAGGTTTAAAGAATTCTTTCAGAAATTCCACCTGGTCCTAAGGAGTTTGCTCCCTTGAAAACTCTCAAAGGCTGGCTATTTTTAATTTTCCTTCAGCTATTTCCATTTTTATCATTTTTATCTGCCTTCTGGACAGGAACAATTCATCAGTTCTTCAAAATCTGAGTCTTGGAACCACCTTGTCTTCTACTCTGGGCAGATTTACCCAGGGACACTGAAAACCCACCAGCAGAGGATGGATGGTAGGAGAACTAAAGTGAAATCTCACATAACTCAAGCTAACTCAGAGATCTACCCTGCATTGCACCCCTGCAGGAAATATTGTTGTCACGTGGTCCCTGAGGTCCGGTGATAATAAAGAATGTGTAAAATAATTTTATAAATGTTATTATGCCTTCACATTTTTTTTTCCTTGCCTTGGGGGACATGTTCCTAATGGCTAAAAAAAGAGAGGAGAGAGAACTCCTACCTGGAAGCTGCTGCTGGATCCTGTCCTGCAGCTTTGCCCATTGTTTGTTACAGAGATGGGAACTGGGGCATTGAACCAGACATGGAATTCATCCAAGTAGATCCAAAGAAGAGTGAAGGCAGTAAAAATACAGAATTAACTCATTTTTTTTGCCTCCATTTAAATATTCCACATGTCACAGAATGACATGGTTACTTTTACAGTTATTTTAAAATGCTGATTTTTCCATTTCCTGAACCCGACTTCTTTTTACTCATTCAGCTTAATGTTAGTTTTTAATCATGGAGCTCTAGGAGTTTGTCAGCTCCTGGAGCCATCACACCCACAATAAAAATTAAAAAGGTCCTCCTAGTATCTGATCTACTTATTGAGTAGAAAGCAAAGATTATAGCAGGGCTGTTCTGGAGTAGATTTTAAAAAGAACAAATTTTGGTTTAGCACATTTTGATACTACCTCCACATCTGAGGAAAAATCTCTTCTATCCATTTGGAGTCTTCCTGATGGTGTCAGGATCATTTCTACCATGTTACAGAGAAATAATGTACCACCATCTCTCCTTAACTGAGAAGTGAAGAAAGATTTTAGAACTAACAAGATCTTAAATAAGCCTTGTCTGAAGCATTACAAAATTGTGCTTCGTGTGTATCTACAGTATAATGATACTAAGTTAATGTCAAGGAAGAAAATTATTGCATTCAAAAGTCCTCAAATTAAAAATGCCTTTCACTTTTTTTCCATTACTTTTCTTAGGACTCCTCAGTTTCAAAGTAAAATTCTACAGTATTTTTAATTTCTGTGTATTAAAATACTTTTGTTACCTATTAAGTATGATTGATCTATTTTACTAATGAAATAAGAAATGTTGACACACTCCTGGCAAAGAAAAAGTGTGGAAAAATAATTCCTGGATTATTGGATATCCCTTAGAAACTTTCAGTTACACTTAAAAGGAGAGAAAAAAGAAGAGTGAGGCTTGGTTTGAAAAAGGGACCATCAAGAATTATGAGAATAAAAGCTAATAAATTGGCTGACAAACAAATGTTTGAGTTTAAACTTGGTAACTGTTTATTTTTCCTAGAACTAAGTGTCAGATGCAGATAAATATAATATGGAATTCATTTTAAAAAATCATATCTATTTAATATATAGAATAATAAAAAAAGACAAATCACATCTTTACCTCTCCAACAGAGTAAATAATCTTTACACACTCCTTTTTTCTGAGGCTGACAGAAAGTCACCATATGGGTCATAATGGAAACAGTATCTTCCACCTCTTTGTACCTGAGCAAATGATCTCCTTTCAAGATGAATTTTCCAGAAAGCAGGTAATTGAATTACTTGAGTGCTGATCCACTTCAAAGGTTGTTCTTTTTAGGAAGTATAATCAGATTCTGATGCTTTGATCAAGGGAATCTATGAACCTGTTACTCGATCACAAACTCTACTGTTTGCCATGAAGAGATAACTAATCAATTACAGAAATACATCTGCTCTGAGTAATGTTATTGATGACTTGACAGAAGGAATGCATAATTCAAAGAGCAAAACCCTTGGGAAAGCTGGCAGTGATTGTGGACCAAGGAATTCAAGTGAGACAGAGGGTGGCCCGCCTAGAGGTAAGTTGCTAATGATTAAATGGGAGTATCTCTTCTGGCTGCATTTGAAATGGAAGACAGCAGTGAAAGGAAGGCTCTGCTGCTCAGAGCTGGTTAGAAATATGGTCTGTCAAATCCTGGCACCTTCCCCTCCCCTGGGCAAGCCTGCTCAGCTTCACAGCAGAACCTGATTTTTCCAGTCATACCAGGCTAAGGAAGTACTGGTTCTCTTCCAGAGAGGTCTATCCAAGAGCAGGGTTCATTCACTTTCTTGTATGTGACACACAAACCTGTGTGAGAAATTAAAACTAGTCCATAGTTTTTAAAAATGCTATAAACAATTAGTTCACAACTAATTGTACTTGACTGTAGTCAAAGCAAAATTCAACTGTAATAATTACACCCATGTGCCAAAGACTTTCACTATTGTACTATGTGAGCATCTCAGAGCATCTTTGCAATTCAGGTATACAGGAAATAAGAGCCATTGACTATATCGGAGTAATTAAAAACATCCTTGTTGAGTAGAGTGCCTTACAACTCTCGACTGAGTTACACCCCGACCCACAGGTGCCCTCCTGTTCATGAGCAATGGGTTTCCCCCGAAAAAACATACATATTTTCAAGCACAAAACCCCCCACCACCACAACCTGAAAATGCTTTTCAAATTGCAAAATCAACTTGAGGCTAACATGGGAAAGAATCTGAAGGGAATGTCTGGAGAGCTTCAGCGTACCAAAACAAAGCATTGCAAAGAAAGTCATCTTTGCAATCTTATCTACCTTAAGTAATTCAAATATCAAAATATTTATCAGTTAAAAACTTAATTCTTTCCTACATTCATTTAAAATGAAATCAGTTTGGTTTCTTTTTTTTTTTTTTTCTTCTTCTTCTTCTTCATTAAATTCAGTTGAATTTGGTCAAACTTTAAGGTTATATTTCATTGCATTGCTTTTGCTCAGTGCTTCAATGGCCAGTCGCACACTGACTTTATTCACTGCAAACAGGACAAGAGCTGACTGGGAAGAGATGAAGGCAGCCCTTAGAAAACAAGTCTCCTCCCATTTTGGCTTTGAATTGTAAGCATTCACAGAAGACAGAAGAATAAAGTGTCTGAGGTCTGGACAAAATTCTGCTGAATCACTCAGGTGAGCAGCTCAGCCGAATCTGAGAACCTCCTGCTGCACAAGGCTGCAAATCTTTAGTGGAGAGTACCCCTCACAAAATGGGGACACAGCAGCTGGAATCCAGTGGCAATAACACCTGTCCACAGACTTCTAAGCAATCCAGGGATGCATGTGCACCTCTTATTCTTTCTCACATTTTGCATCTGTGTGAAGCTGTTTATTTTATTACCTTTTATTTCAAAGATGAGGGAAAGATGTAGTCCATGCACAGAATTAACAAAATTAAGAAAAGTGGGGGAAGCACAAGTTATTTGAATTCAGTTTTTATGCAGCATGCCAAAATAGGGTGAAGATAAAAGTGATAGCAGTGCACTGAATGAATTGTAAGGTTTGTTTTTATCTTTCTTATTGAACAGATTCCTGCAGTTTACTTTTTTGAGCATCTTACAGCATCTTTGGATTAGCCAACAAAGAAATTCCTCTTGCACACAGCATGTGGTCAAATGAAGATTCTGTTCAAAGTGACATGAAATCAGAAATATTGGCTATATAACAGGTATTGTCTTTTTCTATACCTCTGTTTTTCATTGTTAGTAGTCTCCATAACTGAAGAGACAGTCTCACAAAGTAAGAAATGTTCAAAGTGGGCAACAGATGCTTTATTAGAAGGCAAACCTTTCTCTTTTCTCTATTCATTTTATCCTAACACAAGCAGGTTTCCAAGGGGGAGAAAAAGCAGCTTTGAACTTTTTTTCCTTCCAACTGCTGTATTTTCTAAAAAAGGTCCTAATTTCAAATGCTTTAGTGAAGTCTGACTTAGTGCTCTTATGCTACAAAACATTTAATGCTTTAGTAGTAGAATCACTATGAGTTCCCCTTTATATTTCATTTTTTTTTTCTGCTTATTAATTGGACAGACAAGTCCCAGTTATTGATAGTTCAGAATTCTGCTCCTCCAGGACCCAAACAATGTTCATCTTGGGTGGTAGGGAGCTATGGGGGACCTTTGACCCAAATAGCCTGGGAAGAGTTCATGGATTCATTCCAGTGTCCTGTATGAAAACTGTTTTTACCTCCACGTGCACACAACACTTGTGATGTTATCACCTTCAAAGGACTCACTACACTAGCGAGGAGTCAGGCCAACCTCTTAATTGAAGTCAGTTGGAGTTTTGCTCAATCACTGAAAACCAAAAAGAACCCAAAGGAAAGCAGCAGCCAGACCCAAAGAGGGGCAAACCAGGCTCCTTGCACAGAAACCCATCTGCATCCTGCCTCAGAGGCCAGGGTCACCTGGCCACCAAGGCAGCATCCCTGGAGCCCTGCCTCACATAAACATTTCACCACACTGTGCTCAAACCTGGAGCTGGTCACTGCAGTTATAGCATGGAAAAATAGCAGGACTAGCACATTCTTATATTCCACGTCAATGAACAGGGATGAACAGGCATAAATAGGGCTTAATGCCTATTTATGAGGCTGTGTAGGAGCCATGGGGACTGGAGATCCATCAGCATTGTGTACATTCTCTCCATGGCAGCACATTAGCTGCTATTCTACACAGAAGTTTTGTTTAGACCAGCAAGAGTATCAAAGTAACAGTTGACCAACCAGGACTCAGGGACATGAAAAGAGATGAGATGGTACTAAAAGACTAAGGAGTCAGCAGGGAGAGTTACTAGAGGGAAATTTTGTGTAGCACGTCACATTTGATGGCACTCTAAAACCGCATTGTAAATGAATATTTTGTTTAATTAATAGTCAGTCAAATTATATATTCTGTACAATTGCTGATCAACAGCTCAACCCCAGATATTGTTCTCCATCTGAACAGCTTAACATGTTCAAGAACATCACAACAGGATGTTCTTGAGCTCTGGTTCTAAGATTAATGGACTTTACAGAAGCAATGAGAAACCAGTCTGAGAAACCAGTGAGCTGCTTATCTTCCAGGGTAATTCAGTGATTCTGAAGTCTGGCCTCCATTGTTTTTTTAGCTCCTAGACTGTACCTCAAAGGGTAATGATCAGTTCAAATTATCTTGGTCATCTCTCATTTTCATTCCTTCTTTTTTTTTTCAGAGAAATGGACAAAGCAACTCTTGGTGATTTTTTAAATGTGTTTTAGGTAAGAACACAGAGACCAGCCTTTCCTACAATGTACTTAACATTCCCTCACTTTCCAAAAGCACAACTACTCAGAAGTTTTAATTACAAACTACAGTTTCAACTACCAACGTCTGCTTGCAGAAGAACTAATTAGCAGTGGCAACTTTTAGAAATCTGCACAATCATTACGTGCAGCAAATCTGTGATTCTTTGCTAAAATCAAAATCACCTGAAGGAGGTGCATGAAAGAAAGAAAATTTGTAGCATGGGACCATGCATTTTGCAACTGAAAAAATGTGTGTATTGAAAGGTATCTTTCCAAAGAAAGCAAATGAACTTATAAAATTTAAGTCAGGAAAGCCGGATTACATGAAGAAAACAATAATGGGGAGAAGGTCAAGAAAGATTCAGAGAGTACATTACCAAAGAATAAAGCTATTGTGTAGATGAACTTCATTAAATTAACCTCCAGCACTGTGGCTCATTCAGAATAGAAAGTAAAAAGTAATAATTTTTAAAGGGTGGAAGTGACCTATGTGTGCAGAAATTACTATATAAAATAGAATATTGTGGCTTGTATCTAAATATGTGAACACAATTCAAGGTTCTGCTAAACACTGAGCTTTGACCCCGTTAGTATGGCCAGGGTTTGCTCAAGAGGGAGCACGAGGCAGTTGTCAGAGGAGGAAGCTGTTGCACTCTCTAGTTCTTGTATTTCTGAACATTTAGTCCTGTGTGCTTTCTAGTCCCCTCATCTCTACGTTTCTATTGAAGGAAGGTTTATTTAGAAAATGCTTTTATTAGAGCAGATTATCATAACTGGGGAAAAAAAAGAAAAAAATGCCATTTATACTGACCTGTTACCAGTAGGTTCAGAAATTAGTTGTTCATATCACAGTATCAAAGCAAGCTTGACAAGATATAGCAGTAGAAGATGTTGGATCAGTGGTCAGTGCTGCTCCTACCCCAGAAGGCAGTGAAAAGGAAACCCTGGGTGGCCACAGATACATTAAGTGAGAGCTGGGGAGGAAAGAGAATGTAATAAAAAGCAGTCATTATGCAATGCACTGTGAAATCTAGTGAAATTGCTGAACTGCTCTAATAGTTCAGTAATTCCTCTTACTGAAAAGGAAATAACATGGAATAAATTTTAGAAAGCAAGTTTTGAATGACAACAAAGAAGGAAATGGTCAAGCTGCAAGATAAGTATGCAGCAAGCATAAAAACTAATTTAACTGGAATATGAAAAAAAAATCCATTATGGCAAATAAATTAAATCCTAGGTCTAGTAAATGGAATAGCTTGGTTTGTTCGGGATTTTTTTTTGGGTTCTGTTTTGTAAGCCAACTTCAGAAAGACCAGCATTTGCCTAGTCTATTATTTACTCACATAAAAGAAGCTACCAAAACTCTAATATATGGAAGTGATAGGGACTTTATGTTGAAGTCCAGCTACAAGCATTCTGCTTCCAGAATTGCTGTGTTTCAGCACTGAGTTTCTAAAAGGCATGCACAGGGCAAGAATTCACTCAGACAATAGGATTGTTCACTTTGGAATTTGTCTTTCCCTGGAAGTCTCCCAGTTAAAAAATGTTTCTGTTCTCATCTTTAAATGCATGGGCAAAAGCCAGTGGAATATACAGAAAGAGAGAAGGGACATAGACTACTACAGATATGATGACTGATGAAGTTCAGCCCCCAGGCAACTACTTCATACTGGCAGATGTCCTCTCAGAATTACCCAGGGTACTGTACAAGCTCTTACAGTTTTATCTGAAGCCGAGGGTTTGGAAGCACCCAAGTAGTAAAGCATAAGCCCTGGAATGCTAAAACTTCCAGGGGAATAATATTTGAAAAATGATAGAGGCATTTTCATCTGGTATCCACTGCTGAGAACAACCTTTTAGCTTGGTGCTGGGGTCTAAGATCCTGAGAAAGATAGGCCCTTGCACTTACATGATCATCACCTATATCAAACAACTCAAACAAAAAAGAACATCTCTCATGTAAATCTCTTCAGGAAATGAATAGAAAGACCTGAAAAGGTTAAAGGCTACAGCATTTAGAGCTTTTATTCATACCAAGGAAAAAAAAGGAGACAGTGTTCAAAAGTTTTATTCTTAGGCCATTTTCAACAATTCCCTTTTAAAAAATTCTACTTTTATGAGAACACTCTTACCTTATTCAGAAGGCTCACAAATAGTTTCTTTTTCTTTCCCTCTGTGTATGCCTGTGTGTGTCTGATAATAACAGCAAGAGTGTAAATCTTTCACTTGTTCTTTATGTACTCTCTTACAACAAATACCATCTGAAGAGTCAGGGGAGTCCATTTAAGCTCTGTTATGTTTCAGATTTAAACATCCCCTGACATCCCCTCTCAATTAGATTGTCACTTCAAGTACTAGAATAATTGTTATAAGATACTCAGCACAGGCCACTCTATGTATTTTTAAATATACAACAAAAACCACACACATTTGTGTCCACACATATCACACTTGCATACACATACATGTTCCATGTAAATAGATATGAAAACCTGACCAAATAGTCCACACAACTTTTCTACCCCTGAAGACATATACCCACCTACACAAGACCGTCTTTTATTTAGTTGTACCCTGAATCTTCTTTAGTGAGTTGCTGCTCTGGAAATAAGTATTTCAACAGAGCCTTAAAACAAACCAAAAAAAAAGTAACCCAGGTATCTCAAGATGAATGAAAAATATACCTTCAAGAACACCCATGGAAAAGTTGCCCATTTTTGTGGATTCCCCTTTTTCTGACAATACTGGCACTTGAGCATCCTTGCTACTACAAGGACCTTTTGATCTCTACAACTTGGCGCCACAAGATTTGCCCTCTGTGTGTTGTGAGAACTTAAAAAGGATTGTTTAAGGAGGGCAGCTTCTGTGTAATTGCACATTAGCCATACTTAGAATGATTATGGCTTTCCTGACATCAGAATGATGGGTTATTAGCAGTATTTTAAGGTTTCTATGCTGAGAATTGCAATTCCTCTCTGGATGGCCAAAAGAGTTGAGTCTACAGCAAAGATGAGGGAAAAGTTGGTTCACTTCTGTATTATTTAAATCAAGACTATTGCTTGTGGGATTTATGCAGTAGTGAAATACTCACTCCCTTCTCTGTGCTACACCTTCTTTTGTTGTATTTTACCAATACAGATTCTGAGTCTCTCCTGTACTGAGGACTCAGTGACAGGAACATGTCAGAAATCACAAAACAAATGTCATCCAGGAAATAATAACAATTCTGTCATTATGATAAACCCTTTTATATTAAAAAAAAAAAAAAAAAAGCATTGGCCACTACAGATATTGGTCTTACTTATTCTTTTCCTCTAATATTTCAGTCCTTCTATTAGAGCTGAAATTTTACTGAAAATGTAAAAATGAAAGATCATCTTTTCTTCTTACTTCAAATTTTGGTGATTAGCAAGCTGTCTGCAAAGCAGTATTTCCAGAAACCCCACAATAGTTTGGACTTTAAAAAAATTACTTTTATTATTAACATGAGGACTGTGAAATTAATTTTTTTTTACATACTTTCTCCATAATATCTCAGATAACATACCCATGTGCCTGACACATGATGTATTACCCTCGTAGCATACAATTACTGGTATCAATATTCCAAATACTATTTAGCCAGTCTCCATGCTCAAAGATAAATCATCCAAATTAAGCACAACTTCACTGTGTTAACTACTACATACATAGATTATTTCAGTCTGCCATGTTTTCAAAATGAAAAAAAAAGTTTAAATACCTTTGTAGTACTCTAATGAATAAACATTATTCTTCTTATCCCAGACCTGGGTATTCTTCACTAATTAATTTCCATAACATTTGAATTGGAAGGAATCAGAACTCAGAAAAAAAGATCAATATCAATTGACTGATGAGTTTTATCTATTCTCTTCAATATAACTCAAAGAGAACTTTTGATCACTACCAAATTTCTAAAGGGAATATGATTTCAATGTTAAGACTAATGAGACTAGTTTAATCTCATCCCTACAAACAAATCAGCTTAAGCCTAATGAAATCTTATTTTTGTACATTAATGTACAAAGGAAACAGTTCAGGGTAAACAGACTTGTAGTATACATTGTTTAGAGACTATTGACTTTCGAATTAGCCTGCTTTTCAAACATTTCACGTCAAAAATATAGTCAAAATGCAAATGCAGCATAAATGCCTCTATAATAAATGCTCATTCAACATTTATTCTTTCTCAAATCATCTTTTAAAGCTCTTTCATGCTAATGTCTAGAAGATGTGACATTAGAAAAATTGCTTTGACATGCTAAGGGGCTCCAAGATTAACAAAAAGAGAAAGAACAAGATAAAGCTTTCAAAAGACCTATTTCAGAGGAATTATTACTTCCTTTGAAAGTCTTCCAAGGTTGCAGTGCATTTAAGCTTGTTGGCATACATGTAAATGAAGGACTACAAAAGTATTGCACTAAATACAACTTGAATTAAACCTTCAGGCTAATGTTAAGGAATAAGGATAAAGGCCAGATCCTAGGCTGGTAACAACTCATATGAATTAAAGTTCTTTATTTGAGGATGTGAGGGAGAATTATTAATTTTTTTAATCAATACAAGAAATTATAAATGTAATTCCCATGTAAAATGGCA
This sequence comes from Anomalospiza imberbis, assembly GCF_031753505.1. Lineage (NCBI taxonomy): Eukaryota > Metazoa > Chordata > Aves > Passeriformes > Viduidae > Anomalospiza > Anomalospiza imberbis. The sequence goes on along the minus strand of NC_089692.1, from coordinate 8,815,645 downwards.
AAGACTGATGAAGCACCCTGACTGAGCAAGTAGCATTCTAAAGGGGTATATTAATGTACTGTGAGCCATGCTGCAAAATAGAAACAGTCTCAACCAGCAACTTACTCTCCTTACTTAAAAATTCCCACTCACCACCAAAAATTATTGATTCCATAACTAGAAGACAATGGGGATGTAGCTATCATGAAAAACATTATTTTGGCTTGTAAACATTAAGCTGAGATTTAACTCTCTTGTCTTTTGAAATCTAAGGGAATGTTAGGTGCATTTCCAACTTTCTCTTTAAGGTTTGGTGGGAAAACCTCACAGAGAAAGGTCCATTCAGCTGCAGAGGTTTGTAATGTTTGTACAGAATAGACCCTCAGCCCCATTCTGCCACCACTTTCCAGGCAGAAATGTTCAAGAATTTTAGACTCAGGACAGACAATACCATTAATTACACAAGGGCAGATTTATAAACAAATAAACAAGAAGCAGAGGTCAGGCTGGGAGAGACATGATCACCTATGGCCAAAATTCTGACCATGAAACCTACCCTTCAGCTGCTGTGTAGCTCAATAGACACCAAAATCTAGAGTTAACTTTTCTTTCTTGTAAAGTATTCTGAGCTCCAATGTTAGAGCAGAAATCAGAAATCCTAAGTAATCCTCTTCTCTCCCAATTTACAGACTTTTTACATGACCAATGTGCACCCTTCCGTTGTCTTACCACAACTTTAAAATAAACATGCTTGTCGAGCCTACAGAAATTAGATTCAATAATTAATTAAATAATATCTCAGAAATACCTGGAAATACATAAAGTGAATGCAGTTGCAAAACCCAATGAAGGTTGTTATTTAAGAACCCCCCAGTTTGATACCTTCCATTCACTAACCTCATGCTACTTGGCAACACAGTAGCTGCATGATAAATTTCCAATTACTGGTAATGATGGCTTCATGGCTCCTTTTTTCATAATGTTTTGGCTTTTTATAAAGAAAACTTGGTTTACGTTTAATGGTGCATGCAATGCCTTCCAGAAAGCATCAAAGGCACATTTAATCATTACTTTGCTAGTAATATTTTTAACCTGTTACATAAAGCCATACTTATTCCTGCCTTGTCTCTCACCACCTTCCAGCATCACAGACTTTCCATGCTGGCTGTACCTGTCAGCCTCTGAAGAGACCCACTTGCTCAAGTGATGATATTTTGTGTTTCTGCCCTCCTTGCCTTGCATTCTCTCTCATGCCCATGTTTAATTCTCCTTCCTGAGAGGTATTGTTTCCCAGAGTAATAAAAGATACTTTACTTGAAAGCAGACCAGGATGTACTAAAAACAATGGTCTTACTTGTCTGGCCTGTCTGGTCCTCTGTGGGGTTACTCACCAAAATCTGTTCCCTAGTGAAAGGCACAGTGATGTATTAGACTGTATTTACAGTGAAAATCCAGCCAGGTGTCTGGCTCTACACAACTGAGCCAATTCCTATGTAATACCTCCATTAAATGATTAACCACATCAACAGGTACATTTGCAGATGTGTTTCCCAATAACTTGCAGTTTGTGTTACCATAGTTTGGATGGCAGATCAAATACTGCCTCAAAAGAACCACATCACAGCAACAGCAGTTGGAGACAGGGCTACGAGACATCCTTCTCAGAAGGATCACAATTTTCTCTAAGCAGGCTGCTTTGGGAAAATTCTCTAATAGCATTTTAAAAATTCTCTAATAGCATTAAAAGTTCTCTAATAGCAAGAAAATATGGTTTAAGAGAAACAAATAGAGAAGAGCACCATCTATATACATTTTGTTTTTCTGAAGTCTCTCAAAAGTATATGCCAGTTACACACGTGAGTCACATGCAAAATCTCTCCAGTTAGCACCTGCACTTTCTACAGCTACAAAGTCATAACCCCTTTACAAACCTGATGGTGTGAAACCTGAATTTGGGTAGTTTTTTGAGGGGGGCTCAACACCTCACTATTCACAGAAGTAGATGCCTTAGAAAGTAAATTTATTCTACAGCAACTGCTAGATGAACTTTGACAGTGCAACTTTTAATCTGTAAAATCAGAACATCCATGCAGAAAATTGAGCAAGCACGAAGTAGTGTTAAACTAAGTCTTCACCTAACTTAAGCTGCTAGGATATGTCAAGTGCACCTATCTAATTGATGTGCCCAATTATATTAAAAAAATAAAATACATCTATCTCCAGTATTATAATGAAATTCACACTTTGAAATACTGGTCATTGAAAATGTCATTGTAGCTTAAAAATGGGCTAATTCTTCACTACAAAAGGATGTGTTCATATTGTCTTGCGGTTACCTTAGAATAGGCACTACAAACAACAAAAAGAGAACAAAAACATCTTCCTCATTTTATCCTTAGACTTTTTAATTCCCCACAGAAATATCACACAATATAATTAGGGAATTTTAGATGCAATTCTACAGATTTCTTTTTCTTGGCTCCCTTTCTCTCAAGGGAAGGAAGGAAAGGTTCCTGAGATGAATGTAAGACTGTCAGCATTTGCTTTGGTTGCACTTATATTCCACCTGAACGCTGAACCATTAAAAAAAAAAAAAAAAAAAAAAAAAGCGCTTTTTTGATGCAGACTTCCATTCATCTGCCTGTAACACAAAATGTCTGGAGCAAAACATCTTCTATGCAACTACTTTCCTATATGGGTAGTTCACCTGAGACTGCTGAGCAGGGAATTGAAAGAGATCATCTCCATAAAAACCTGCTTTGGATAGTAACTTTGATAGGCCAAATACATTTTGTAATAGGAAATTTTAATAAAAAGTGTCCTTCTTATTCCTGAGATTTTTTGCATAGGGATTAAATCACAAGGAAACACTTCAGAATACAACATGTTACACTTGGCCCACAGATGCAGCAACAACTTTTGTTGATATAAGTAATCACGTATTATTACAATATAAATTACATTGATTAAACTAAATTAAACTGATGCACACTACGGTGAGTGGACAGGGCAGTGCTCCTGGAAAAGGGAACAAAATGCAATGTAATTAAAATTTTCAGTAATCCACCAGCAGCTTGTCAATGTTTCCAACAAAGCTGCTGCCGTTCAGGTGTAAACTCCCATGGAGGGTAAATGCTGCAGAAAAAGTGACCTCCTGCCTCCTCTATTGTGTGATTCTTCCCATACTGCATTCACTTTGCCAGACTGGTATTCCAGAACCTCCCAATAGAAAAGCAGTCCTTTTGCATTAGCTTGATCTGGCCCTAATGTTATCAAACTGACTCCACACATCTTTGGGGGAGCTCCTAAAGGCAACTGGTCATGCAGGAACATCTGCATGAGATCCCGTTAGCTCTGGACTGTACACACAGAGTTCAACTGGGTCTCAATAAACTGCTTTTTGCCTTGTTTTCCCTTACATTTTCCAAAAGGCCCCAGTCACACATTAAATATTTCAGTCCAAGATGAAAATACAAGGACAAAAACTTAGTCTTACTGTCCAGCTGGAGTCTGCAGCCAGATGCAAAGATATCTACAGGTCAGACAGACTCCAGGAGCTGTACATACTTAGATACTAGGAGTTATCAAAGCCTGCATTAATTCTGGCCATGACTCTTACTGCACACTTTCAACCCAATACTTTTTTCCTGCAATTACCATTAAAAGCAGCACTATGACAGGCATATTTTTATATGCTACCGATACACATAATTAACACCACTGCCACTGGCCATTCTACTCACAACTTCAGCACATTATGCTTCTGGGCTTATCCCCTGTGCCACAAACTCTCCTGTGCTCTTGGGATCCACGTGTTCCTAATTACATTTCCACATGCCAACAAATTCTTGCGGCTATTACAGGTCATCAAGAGGCATTTTTTCCACACACGTAGCTGTGTTATTCTTTCCTAAATCAAACAGTCCAACAGAGATCTGGTATGGTTCAGCTATCCTTTACATGCCACAGAGAAATGCCTTGGAAATCAGGACAGGGTGCTCAAATTTTAAGGATCATTGCCTTTGCAGGAATACGATGCCTGCACTATCCTTGCAGGAATAGAATTCTGCTTAGTCTGAAATCGTACTTTTCTCCAACAAAATTAAATGAAACTAAACGCAATTATTTATTTACAAATGAAACAACCATTTGCAATTCAGTCCCATCACCACTAAAAGACTGGAAAGACACACGGAAGGAGAGAAAAAATACAATGCTTAACTAAGAAAAGAAAGAAAACTCGCCCTCTCTACATCCAGCTGACAAGCTCACAGGTGCTTACACACTGCCTCAACCAGGGATTTGGTCAGCATCCCTTCACAGGAAAGAACTTCAGTTTAGAGAGGGATGCTGACTTTCTATCAGCCCACATAACTATTTAGGGGACTCCAAAATGTGAGGAGACCATAAAATTTCAACACCTTTCTTATATTTCCCAGAAAATATAATTGTACAGGAAATTTCTTCTGTTCAGGAGGGTCTTGAGCCTCCCTCCTTGGATTATTAGCTGCCTTCACAGCTGTTCTGGCAAAAGATATTTTGTGAGAATAATTAACCCACAGAAGAATAAGAGACTTTTTCATTAGGTAAAGCAGTATAAAAATCTCAGTGTGAAAAATTTCCATATGTTTACCTGAATATTTCACATATGTTTTAAAACTTACAACCAAACTTCAGCAAAAAAATATACAGGTGACTAATCTATAGTTCAATATTTAATATCAATGGGGATGAAATATAAATTTTTTGGTATAGTAATGGGCTTGGGATGATTGACCTCAGTCCAGCTCTGAAGGGAAATGAGGACAACTAAGCAAATATCATGACTGCAGCAAGACCTGATAGGCATGACAAAATTCAGATGTGCCATCCATATATGCAACAAAGGGTAAAATCTACTATTTGTTACCATTTCTGGGAAGAGACAGACTCCATATTACAACTACACCAAGTCTCAGAATTAGGACAGAGTCTTCTTGTCACATGTCTTATCATCTTACCATATACATTATCCTAGAGTCCCACACAGCTGCAGTCAGAACAGCAGCTCCATAGGAGGAAGCCATAAAACTTTTCAGTTAATTAGTTAAATTAAAAATTAGTTAAATTAGAAAATTAGTTAATTAGAAAATTAATAATTTCAATTAATTCAGGCTATGCCTGAAACATCCTAATGTTGGTTTTAGGACTATGGAAAACTCTGTACATACTAAACATGTGCCTTTTTCTCTGTTTCAGTTTAGCAAGAGTTGATGTGTCTGTAAACTTTAACATATATCCTCAAAGAAAGTTTGCAATTATCAAATATACTGTGATACTCTGATCTGCAGATCATTTGACTGTAAAAGAAAGGTTTACTTTCATGGTATTAAGGTAGAAATACACCAGAAAAATGCTTGGGGAAATCAATCTTTTAAACAGAAAGTAATTCAAATCTGGAAAAAAACCAAAAAAAGGCACTCTGCACTATGATTTAAATAAGTTAGTCTTTTACACTTCTAAATTCTATTTCTCAGATGCACAAACAAGATTACGGAGGACCAATGTCTAGATGCTTGGTACCAAAAATTCCATAATCATGTCTTTATTTTTAAGATTGATGCATACAGTGCTTTTATCTGTGGGTGCTCCCTATTTCTCCTAATTAGCAGTTTGAAAGAGAATGCCAGAGTTTTGTAATGCAGAGGGAATTCTTTTTTCTCATCTCAGTCTGTTCCAAATGTCCTGTTGACTAGCAGGAATCTTTGAAGTTATTCTATGGCTCTATTCCTTGAATCACAATCATGTATAAATGCTCTTACTCATGCTTACATTTGGCTTCTATTTTTCCTGCTTCCTGGAGCAGGCAGTTACTTGTCCATTATAAAATACTCCATGTCCATCCCTCACAATAGTCACAGAAAATCTAAAACCTGAGAGCTCCTTATTTAAAATATAATTAGACTGCACATGGTATAAAACCTCCTGTTACCCATAAAGAAGCAACAGAATCAATGGAGTGGGCTGCACCCTTCTGATTTGGGAGCATCAGCACAGGCTGCCTTCCATGGGACACCAAGCAGGAGCAGCTCCTGGTCTCTCAGCATCCCTACTGCACCTCATTTATAGGACCACAGAACAGCCCAGCCTAGAAGGGACATCAAAAGACCATTTCTCCAATGCTGCAATGTCTCTCTGGAGAGACAGAACCTCTTTTAGACTTTCTTGCTGGGAGGAGCAAGTATGGTTTAGACAAGGGAAAGGTGACACTATTTAGAATCAGCAAAATTGCTCTAAATGCAGAGCTTTCCTTTTCCATCAGCCAACATTCATCAGGCTTCAGTGGTGGCTGCTCATTTAGAGCAGAATTTGCAACGGCTGTGGAAGGAAGGATCAGTGTCAGAGCTGTCTAACAGCCTATACCAAACAGAGAACTCAGCTGTCCCTCCTGGTGGGCAGGTGTATGAACCACAAGAACTGTACAAACTCAAGCCCACATTTTTCTTCATTAGAGCTTTGCCAGAGCAGATTAGAGAACATTTTATTCACCTTTCCTCTAGGAGTCACAGATAAGCAGTGGCAAAAATTCAGCCTGCGGCACTGTGTGCCAGAAGATTTTCCACCCACACGCTCTGACTGGCAGGTACCAGAAGCTCTGGTAAATACTCTCAATGGCCCACCTAGTAACACCATTTAGACAGATTTCCTGTGGCTTAGCATGTTATATTTTCTGACAACCGGCGCAGAATTCTCATTTTCTAGTAAAATTTTAAATAAGGTTCTTGCCTTACTTCAAATATTTTTCTGACTAAAACTTCTTCCTCAGGCAACTGTTATATTTTAGTCCTAACTAAAAATATGGTATGACCCTTAGGAATTGAAATCTGTTTTACTGTTTAGGGCTTGGAACTTAAAGCTCTACTGGGCACAACAATTAAACTCCACACAGTTTATAGCCCTGACAAGAACTGTTTATACTATTTTGTCACTAGGACAAAATGAACTAGGCAGAAAAGCATAAACCACTTCAACCCTAGAATGGGCAGAGTTATGCCTTGGTATCTTGTTTGTCTAAATTATCATTTTGCCTTTTTACAAGCCACATAGTGCTATAAATCAACAAGCAGTACAAAATTCTGGTTTTGACCTTTTCTCATTAGACTAACAGTTTTATTTTAAAGCATTATTGGAATCTGGTTTACATAGTTTGCATGTGAGGAAGGACAAACCAAATAAAGATTGAAATTTACATGCTATAAAAAATACATTTAAATAACTTTTTCTCACAGTTTTTGAATGTAAAATAGGATGGTACCAGGTCAGTAAGGTAAAAACAGATAGTGAAAAAATAGAGAAAACTAAAGCTTCCATTGCTAACAAGGGAAATTGATAACAAAATTGTTATTGTGCCTATAAATCTTTAATGTCACAAGTTAAATTTCAGTGCCTCAGTGAAATCTTGAGAATTTTATAATTAGAGATATTACATTGTAATAGCTATTTTTTCACCCTGGAATTCCTGTTTCCACAGATAATATTCTCTTAAACTAAAACCTATCATATATAGCATATAACTCTTCCTGAAACAAGGGGAATTCCATTTGTTGAGAAACACTCAGACTTGTCACAAAGCACTACCATGTACCCTTCACAGTCTTGTAAACAAACATTCTGCCTTCATTCTGCACCACTTATGGTATAATTAAATAGCTCTTGACTCTTGTCCAAACATCCACTGAAAGACTTCAAACAGCAAGAGAGTAAGTTGACTCTAAGAGAGGGACAAGGTGCAATAACAGAAGAACAAAATCTTCTCCCTTCCTCCTGATGGCCTGAGAGTTCCAACACTCTGCTCTGGCAGCACTAGATAGTGATTAATGTTCCAGCTTGATCGACTGTGTCTTGCAAGAGTGAATAAAATTTTCCCCCAACAGTGGGAAATCACAGTATAGCGGGAAATCATCTCTGGGCCTCAATCTCAGAAAAGCAGTCTTCTTCATCCTGGTGGTGTTTTGGTGCTTGATCCCCCACTACCATTCTTTCACATGAGTCAAACCCCAAAATATTCCTCCATAGATGCTCCAGAAACTGGAACTAAATTCCCTTGATTTGTAGATGCAGCTCTGCAAGGACAGATAAAGATGCCAGGCTAAAGCACTTCCCTGTTTCACTCCAGCTGCAGGAGCACCATCTCATTCATGCTGCTACTGCAGGCTCCACATGCAATCAGCTGCTCCAAGCAGAGCTCCCAGATGTTGGAGAGAACCATTAGAGTCTGGACCATAGTTTCCTTCAGGTTGTCATCCCACAATGTCCAGTGGTGCTGTCTGAAAACCTCAGGCACAGAGCACACTAGCAAACTTACAAAGCTGTATCAATATGCTTTCTATCACATGCTGCTGGATAAAGCATAAGCAAATTAATCTGGCGATTTATCCCCACCTGGATAAATACTTGCATGTACAGAGTGGAGGCTTTCAGTGTTCTTCTGTATCATAACAGCACAGGAAACAAAGGTAAAGCTATGGTTCTCAGTGGTGCTGATCCTTTGTCAAATAAGCAGTAGTGTCAGAATTTAAGTCCTAATGACTTTTATCTTAGAAAGTGTAATTACCAAGTAACCATGGTCATGGACCACTGGAACACTAGAGTTCTTTGACCAGCCAATAGTTCATGTGACAAAGGAAGGCTGTGGTCTCTAAGCCAGTCATTGTTAGGTAAAGATTTATGGGTATTTTTATTAAGCTCTTAATTTGCAAAAGCTTGACACAAGCAAAATGTCATTAGAAATTCAGAGCATTCATCGGAAATACATGGTGTGGACAAAGGATACTATAGCAATGGGTCAGGTCAAAATCTTACCAAGAGAGAAGCTCTGTGATGGCAGATAAATCAAGGCTATATCTTAATCATCCCTGAGCAAAAGTAATTTGGCATCATTTCCTTAATTCCTAAACACACTTATCCAAGTACTATTTCAAATATTTTTTTATAAAATCATGTGGTCTAGGGGTGTATTGTCATGTTACTTCTATGCTACAACTACAACTTTGTTATTTCTATGTTGCTCTATTTTTACAGGATTCCAAATCAAAAACCTGTTTTAAAATTGAATGATCCTTCAGAAAACTCCACTGTCTTTCCTTTTTCAGGAGATCAGCCATTGTGATTTTTTTTTTTTTTAATTTTAACATCAGTTGTGGGTACATTCCATAAAATACTTCAACCATAACACATATGTGATCCAGTTAGGCCTTATTCATTTTGATCCTTCATCCATGTTGATAAGGATTTAGTCATGGGAGTAATCCTTCTGGTTTACTTGAATGACCTTGATTAACTGGACCCTAAATTTCTAAATATTTTCATCTAGATCTCTTTAGTTTACAGTAAAGTGCCATAACTTGACATTATCTGAATTTCCACTTGAATTGTGATTTCATTTCAAACATAGTATTCATTTTTCTTATTTTTTTTAATGTGCCAAAGTAAAAGAAAGCTTTAAAATAGCAAAAAGATGGCAAGTAAAACAAAAACTTGCTCATCTTGAGTGATACACTGGAGAGTTCAAAAGTGTGTGAACAGCACAGAAGAAGCAACAAACAGTCCTTTAAGACTGAAAAATTTAATAACCTAAAACAAAATCAAATGAGAGAAGAACAAAAATAAAAGCATTTTACTGTTAAGTTTAACAAAAATAGAATGATATTGTATAACTTAGGAAGGATTTCTGAACAGCTAAAAGTTGCAAGGGGATGCTTTTTGCTGTGCATATTTTGCTGGCAGTTACCACTTCTGAGAAAATAAATCACTAGTAAGAGAGTTTAAAAATTCAAGCAATGTATGGTCAAATGCACTGTGCCATTGAGAGGATCAGGTGCACAAGGTTACTCTGGATTTAAATAACACGTATTCGTACCTTACTGGGTACTTCATATAACATGTTAAACCAGATTGGCATTCATTGACCCCTCATTTTTGTAAACAAGATTAAATGAAAGCCAAATTGCACAAAATGGCAACTGGAATCAAGTTAGTTAATTGAGTGCTTAAGCCAAAGATGTTTATGTAATTTTGTTATGTAAATGTTAATATCTGAAAAGCATTAGCTAATGATAACTATGGTACAGTGGTATTTCTATTCATGCTACAGGATTATTCACAATACTTCAAATAACAACTGAAAAAGCTCATTTACTACAAGCTATTCAAGAGCTGCACTTTTGAATCCTAAACCTCCAGCCATATGGCACTGGAAAGAGACTAAGTACTTTTCCTTAGAACATTATAGTAATGAACAGCTATTCGTATGTCAGTATGGAGTTATGTTTATCTTATATGTGGGCACTGCACAGAAAAATAACTCATTTCCATGAGAATAAAATAGTACTAAACATATCATATCTATATCAGCAGCCATTGATCTGAATCTCCTTAATTGTCATGCTAATTTAAGCCTCAAAACACAGTCCTCCCTTCCAGTAATTCTGTGAAGCAAATGGAGAATCTTAGTCACAAATAAATGAAGCGATGATTATCTTTTTCACTCAAGAGAATAAGTTTAATAACTTTCTCGTCCTTGCCTTTTGTGAATAAAAATAACAATCATCACCAGCTAAAAGTAAAATATCCTAATTTCCTACCATGCCTATAAGCAAAGGGATAAAATAATGAGAAAGCAAAGCAGACACTTCTGTGGTAAGAAGATAGAAGACAATCTGCAATCCCATACAGTAGCACAGCTGATAAATGAATATCATACTATAGTCCTTTGAGTCATTTTGTTTAGGATGACAAAGTGCTGCTGCTGAATTCACAAAAAGGTAGTTTGCCCACCGAATGCAGATATACAATTTAAAATGACAGTATAAGCTCAGCACAAAGGTCTGTGAATACTATTTGCAGTAAAGCTTTGTAGAGATTTGAATTTCTAGTTTCAGCAAATGAAGTGATTGCAAATAACAGCAGCTTTTCTAGTGTATAGCATGTGCTTGGGTCTTTGAATTAATTGCTTTGCTTTTGTAAAGGCTAGGGCACAGTAAGTGGTATAACCAAGAAAGCCAAATGTTCAGAAAGGGAGGAGGGAGGCAGTCAAATTACTAACTACAAATCACTCTCATACCATGCAGGAATAGACAGTGGGATGTACAGTTAAGTTAAAAGGTGGTAAGAAAAGGAGATAAGGTAAAAAAAAATGCACTGCATCATTTAGAAAAGAACTGTAGGGTGGCTGCACTGCAAACAGAAGGTACCTAAGCAGTCATCTCCTTTGTCAGCAAGGCTGAGCTTACATAATTATTTAGCCTTTTCCTTGTTCACACTCCATATTCATTTCCTACCTAATGTTGCTGAGAAAGAGAGGTATACAAGAAGCTCTAGAATTCTAATAACACAAAGCCCTCAGCTGCTTGTTTAATTTCACTTGAGTTTTGTGGCAGTCGCTGCATGCACTTACCCTAAATCAAATGCTCCTGCTGTGCACAGTGCCAGTACTTACAAGATCAAAGCCTTACAATAGATGATGCGAGTTAGTAAACTTTTAAAATATTAAAATTGAAATGGGACACATTTTTAGCAATCTCATAATTTCAAAAATAAGCTTTCTGTGTACCATCTGCATCCACAAACACTCCTCCCTACCCATACATAGATATATTTGAGGCCTTCCATTACATTATGTTATGTCAGTGTTGCTAAGGCTAAAACCCGAAGGTAAGACATGGATACTATGGGATTATTGTTATCTATCCCATTTTAAATGAGGGACTTCTTACACACATTGCCAAATGTATTTTGGGACACGTTTGCTGGGTGTTCCACAGTAGCTGTGACACTGGGAGCTCCCATTACTGAAGCTGAGTAAGGCCCAGCCAAAACACTCCTGCTCCTGTTCCTGCTCAGCTTGAATTATCTTATAGTTTGTCATTAATTTTGCTTTGCTGTATCATGCTACAGACTTATTTAAATATTTATTTAGTTTGACTTGGACTCCAGGACCCTTGTGGGTCCCTTCCAGCTCAGGACAGTCTATGATTTTACCTCCAAAAATGCCATGACAGCAAAGTGTCCACAGACAAGCAGCAGCTCCTCAAAATGTGACACAGATGCACAAAGGGAGAGATCACGTCTGGCAGTGTTCTCCCAGAATATCAGTGGGGGAAAAGGCCTTTCCAAGGTAGCCACATGTATCTTAAACAACAAGTTAGTTGTGTTGAATGGCTAGAATGTAAATGTTTTTAATTTTATTCTGGTTTTTTGGGTTTTTTTAAGTCTGTGAAACATACCTGAGTTTTTTATTGAAAAATTTGAATAGTCTTTGATTAAACTGTGAAAATCAATTGTAGCCATGAAGAAACACCCTTCACAGGAATAGGAAACTAGACATTTGGTCAGTATCCCGATTTAATAAAATGGCAGTAAAATAGTGGAACCAAAAGGAACAGACATAACTAATCTCTTAATCCTGTCTTCTTCTTCTACCCATTTGTGTAAAGAATAAAGGGGGTCAACAATAAGCCATAAAATGCATGTGTTGCCCAGCAGGGTTTCCATTTTGGCCTGTTTTATAAGCTATAGAATCGAGATTCTCATCTTTCAATCTGAAAGTGGCCAAGCCATTCTATTTATTTCATACAAAGAGTAGTCCTTCTAGCAGAGATCACTGTTGGTATATGAACAAAAGGAAAATAAACTGAGAGTCCAAAATAAAGAAACAGGTGGAAAGAAAGAAAGAAAGAATGCTGAACCTCCTCAAACAGCAACCCACAAAGGCAGAGCCCACTCCATTAGTACCTGTACAACAAATAATCACAGCTACTTGGGATAATCTGGAATATTTTTTAAGTCAGAGAAAAATCTTTTAAGGTTTGTTGATAGTAAAAATTTACATCAGCTACCTCTTGAATATTGTGCAGGATATTTTATAAATACTGTAGAGAAATAGTCTTGCCTACTTGGTTAAAAATGAGTATAGTCTTAATAAAACTCAGGCACTTACTTCTCTTTCTGATATTATCTCTAAATTATTACTTCTATTATCGCCATTATGTCATTACTGTATTAATTGAAGCTTATTTTTATTAACTACCAAGTTTATCCTCTTTTTTTCCAAAAGAGGTTGCTCCATGGAATAATTTTGCTCAGCAGATTATCACTTGCTGTTGGTTGAATCTTAGAAACATCGGTTCCTGTAAGCCAATACAACACAAAAGCAAACTAGTTGTAACATTACCTTCAGTTCTGCAAACAGCTCAGCAGGTGGTTCACATAACTAATCTATAATTAGTCATCCCTTAAGCAGGAGTATTTCTACTATCTTTTAAAAAGTTCTAATTCAATTTATCAGTGGCAGTTTGTTATTTTTGATTCAGTTGCAGAAGAGGTAAGCATCTCTCAAACTGAAAACAATTACTCACTTTTCCTCCAGTTAAATTCTTGAGTCTTTTATATCAATATTTGTAGACTGAGCTCTGCTAGTCTGCTACGAATTCTGCAGACATGCAGAGCCATTTCCTGAGAAATTTTTTCCCTTGGAATCCTCATTTTTTCCCCTCTCTTTTTTCTACCATAATTGTCACAGAAATAGCAGTAGGTTTGTGTGACAATTTGATGTCTCTGAAATACAAAACAACTAGCAATTTTCCCCAGTAAAACAGGAATCTGTTTTTCATACAAAAATATATTTGCTATTATAATCTTGCTATTATAATCTCTAGGTTCTGCTGTTGTTGTCAACAAAGAGGAAATAGTTTCAGCAGAATTAAATGTGATTTCAGTCTGCTAGAAGAGGAGTTAGTTCTGGTCTGAAAATAAGAGTATATATGTATAAAAATGCCATTTCTTAAAGAAAAAAAAGCAAACAAACAAACCTGGTCTGTCACAGAGACTGCAAGGAACTCTAACTACTTTAATTCCAAGAACTCATTTTAGCCTCCAAAAATATGCTCACAGGACTCCTTTTTATGCCTCAAGCAAACAGCTCTGCTACTAATTTTTCTCCTTGCAATAGTACCAAACATAATGAGTTTACACAACTGCTTCTGTAAGCCAGAGGGTTGGACTTTGATGATCTTTGTGGGTCCTTTCCACCTCAGGTTTTGCTGTTATTTTATAAAGACACTTATCAGAATTTACCATTGCATTACACTGGCACATCTTTTTTTATTATGTTGTAGAAGTACAATAAATAATAAAGGTTATTAATTATTATAATGTCCTGTATTGATTTTCACAAGTACTCTGTCTTTTCCAGATCCATAGAGATAACCACAAGCATGACACTGACAAAAATAAAGTGAAAATATCACAATTGGATCAGATCTTCAGCTAATACATGACAGCTCCATTCATTTAAAACAGACTACCATAAAGATAAAATAATTCATATCAGCTATAGATCTGCGTAACTCTGCACAGAGTTACATAGCTCATGGGATGTTTTATTGCTCTGCCAACATCTGTTTAAATTTCATTTCAACTCCCTTCAGTAAATTGTTCTCCTCATCATTTATTCTTCACACAAGATCTGCGAAAGTCACCAATGATTTGGGTCATTCCATCACCAGGCACCTTAAAAAACACTTATTCAGTGTGAGCTAGATATGTAATGACTATTGACATTTATAAAAATCACATCCTGATGCTACAGAGCATTTTTGAGCAGCTCTAGAATATTTAGCACTGTCTGATTAAATTGGTGTTTGCAGTAATGCCTCCAATAAAGGATTATAGTTGTACCACAGTTTAAAGAAATATTCTTTATATTCTAAACTCCCAGAGAATACCCAGAAACCATGCACTAGACAATTCAAGCTTTAAACCCGTGGATGCTTATTAGTAATCAAGCCAATCTCATTTTGATCTATGGTTGTTACTTGGCAGGAGGAAACAGCTTACAGCTACTCAAAAGCAGAACTGAAGTTCAAAACCAGAAGCCCATGGAAAGGCCTTTAATTATACGTACAGTGTTCTTACTTCCTCTTTTACTATCTTCAAATATATAAACAATCAGCAAAAAGAAAAAGAATTCTTTGATACAGCAGCACAGAGGAAATATATTCAGAAGAAGGAAGAGGAAGGCAAGTCACTATGAGAACAGAAGAAACTATTTCAAAAGGATTATAAAAAAGAAATCCTCGGGTTTATGCTTTGAAACACGTTACAATTTTGTGAGACTCAGAAGACTATGATAACATAAGACTAAAATTATTCATAATTAAAAAGTTTTCCCCAAATAAAACATTTTAAAAACAGTTAAAAAGTAACAATACATGGTTTCAAAATCTACATATGCCTTGAAAAACATGAACTAAACTGAAATGCTTCATGATTAAAGACAGCTGCTCACTTACCAAAATTTATGAGAAAGAGAAAAAGAAAAAAGTTTATTAAAACTTACTACCTAGCCCTAATACTGTATATAACACTCCCTCTTATTAATTAGCTCCTTCAAATTAATTATGTTTGTGTGCTTATGCATATTTCTGTGTGTTATCTATGGATATCCACACTTATATAGAGAGTGAGCCTTAAGAAGTCAGACATGAAAAAGCTGAAAGGTCTACCATTCTTAGAGGGGGAACAATCAAACACAGGTTTGTGTGTGCACCCATAATTCAAGCAGCTTTGGAACACATTCATATTTTTTCTGTCTTTTTGTAGCTCTCCAATCTGTGTCCCAGTCTATCACCCTTGCACTGTGCTGCCTCCTCCCCCTGCAGCCTGGCCCAACAGATGTGTTATTTCCAGCAGGACAGATTCACATACAGACCTGTTCTTTACAACAGCCTCCCTCCCTGGGAGGTGCTCAGACACAGCTCAGCCCCAGCAGCACAGAACTGAAATTGTCACCAAGAGCAGACCCAGGCAAGAGTAAATGGGAGCCTCTGCCTGGCTTTGCAAAAGGAGCAGGTTCCACCAGGGGCAGCTCAATTACCAGGGAGCTCAGTGCCTGTCCACAGAATAAACCAGCACAACACTGACCGTAAACACCAACACTATTCTCCCCACTGAATTTTGCATCCTGGAGCAAATCCATTTCTCAGTGTCAGGATCATGATTTTTTCATTATGTACAGATATAGATCTCTATTCGTATTCCCAAAAAAGCATATCCACTTGCACTGAAATTTAGGGTGGGAAAAGTCAGCTAAAATAAAGTGTATTGAAGGAGAGTTTTCAAGCCATTGAATTTTGGGGAAGTCATCAGCAAGAAATAGTGCCAGTAGAACTGCCTAAAGAACCCACGCATTTGCAAATGTAACCTCTTGTCACCTGTGGTGCTAAAATGCAAATTGGACTGAAGACTCTGGAGGGGAGTTATATGACAAATTTCATCCCAACTGCACAAGTATTTAAGATACACAACGCACTCCCATCTTGAAAATACATTGGAAGTTGTCCTGCATGAATCCAAGGTCAGGTGGCCCCAGCCAAGGGCCAGTAGCCAGCTGGAAACAGAGCCCACGGGTTCACTGCCCACAGAGTAGTGCCATGTCCCAGGCACGTGGCTGGGGACCAGCAAAATAGCACCACTTCTGACACTTTTCTCCTACCTCCTTCTACCTGAAGGTACTTAAGGCTTAGGTCCTGCATTATAAAATGAAAGAGAAGTTTATACAAATGTAACATTTTTGCTAACTGCACAGCCTCTTGAAAGCACGCTTAGCAGGGCACTCCTGAAAAAATTAAATACACCTTCAAAATTCACCCAAGACAGACTTACCAACCCTAATTCTTATTCAGGAGGATGATCCCATTCACACCTTTTCAATTCTTTTTACTTGTGGTTAGCTGCCTGGGGTAGAAAATTCCACATCTGCCAATTAAATAATGACTGCTTATAAATGTTGCTATTTAAAGCTGATAAACTTTGTAAAAACACATATGTTTCACAGGCTGCCAGGACTGGAATTTTAGTTTCCACATTACTACTCCAATCCATATTTTATTGTGCATATCTTATTTTTTTTTTCCTGTGTAGTGTCATTAATCTGCTCCCTGGCTGTGCAGAATAATATCCCACAAGAGCAGGCTGCTTTTTGAATATTTTATTATCTCTCATTGTATTTCCAAAGTAATATATATTTACAAATTCAACCTCCTACAGGCAGGACTATATTGTTTTCTCTCTATGTTTGAGAAGCAAGGCATAGATATCGAATATAAATAGAAAAATCTATCTACACTCATTCACGTTGAAAGAAAGAACCAATCACATATCAAGCTGTGCAAGAAAAGAGGGAAAAAAGAGATTTGCATACTGCAGGAGAAGACAGAGGGGCAGAGAGGTACACAAAGGGGTTATGTTCCTACTGGAATACATCTTTCAGTTCTGCTGAAGGACAACTCTTTCCAGGATGCCTCTCTCATATCTGAACAGATTCTATCCAGTGGGAAGAACACTGGAAGGGCTTGGCTGAGTATTTATACTTCACAGTCCTAACTCGTTTCATCAAATAATTCCCTGGGGTTCCCCTTTTTGACACAGAGCATTTCCTACCTTACTTTTACCTGCAGCATTTGAGAAGGAAGAGGAGTGAAAATGCCCTGCCCTGCTTCCCTCTTCACCTAAGTACTGGCAGCCAGCATGGGCCCCAGTACACTGAACTCTCAATGCCTCCCCCACTGCAGAGAACTCCCATCAAAGATCAATCTTTTCTTGTTGATGGATCTTGCCTTCAACAAGGCAAGGCTGAGCTTGAACTTGGCTCTTTATAAGTGAATACTCTGTAATATCCACTTGGTCCTTAACACTTGATTTAGAAAAAATAGAAAGTCCTCTTACAAATGGGAAGAGAGACATTTTCATAGGCAAGGCCTGATGTTCTGGAAGTGCTTTCACCATTCTGTCACACGTGTCCCGTGTGTCTTTGGCACTAAGGTCTCACTATTTCTTCACTCCCTCCAAGAAGTACAGCTCAGTATGCCGCATACAGCTGTAAAGATGATAAATGTAAAAGCCAGAGACTGGGAGCTCTCTGGGAAGATAAGGAGACGTTAGATTTTCTAGAGCCAACATCAGTGCATATTTATCAGTCAAATTATGGAGAAACTGAAAAAGGTGCACAGAAAGTGGGAGGGAGTTGCCCATTAAAAAAAAAAAGGCAACAACCACAAAACTTATTGTGTTGAAAGGCCCAAATTCAGTTTGTCTAGGCATGAATATGAATTTTAGCCTTAAAATTGAAATCATTATAAATAAGAAATACAAAAATACTATATATACCATGCAGAGCATTTGCAAAGGCTTTTCATTTTTACAGAGCTTTGTTGGCATTCTTAGGTTAAGCACAACAATCCAACTACGTAAGAGTATCCTAAGACTGTTATCTAAACTATGGAATTAAGCATGCCTAAAATAGGTCATCTGATATTTAGAGAGACATGTATGTGTCTCTGTATGTGGGACATATTGTAGATATCAGATTTTCTGCTTTTTTGATCCATACAAGATTTAAAGCTCATTTAACCAGATATTTTCTACTATATTACAAGTATCAACCACTTGAATGCTGCTTTAAATATCACTCATTCTTCAGTAGAAGAATGTGGAGATACATTATTTAAAAATACATGGTCAAAACCAGCAGGCCCCAAACATGATGCACCCTACAGCATTTCATAGCAACTATGCATATTTTATTCTCTACTCTAAAAGCTATATGCTTGGATCTTTTTCATTTTCCAAAATAAATAACATGACAGCTATTCAGCACCCATATTCTTCAACTACATGAAATTGTTATGGATGAGCAATTGTTCAGAGTAGGTGAATGGTTGTACGCTGTCAGGCAAACAGCTAATATTCAGCAAAAAGGCCTACAGAAAAAGAATTCACAATATCCTTTTACCTTTTTATTTTTCATTATTTCAGTTCCATATCAGATAGCTATTACCTAAATTTGAATTGAAAGCAAATAAAATAAACACTGCTTATTTTTAATTGTGGTTCTTTTTAGCATTAGTCTTAGGTCTCTACCATATTCAAAATGAACAAGTATGATGGTTGGTTTTCCCTTTGTTTGTTGCTTTTATTTTAATATGAAAAATTCTATGCAAGGACAGATTATTGCACTGTGTTTCACTTGTACTTTATCATTGATGATCCTGGTCCGGGAGGCTCTGAAATCTCTAGAAATTTTTGTTCTCTTAAACAGATTTTGGATCACCTTAATACTATCATTATCTCAGGACTACTGTTCTAAGAAAGGCAGGTTTACTTAACAAGCTCAGTGTTCTAAAAAGAAGAGCCTGTTGTGATTATTTGGGAGCCGATATTGATATAGCTTTTGTAGCTGCATGTTTAGAGGCTGATACCACTATTAACTCCTAATTACCTAATAGTATTTTTCCTATATGTGCAGTCACTTAGTACTGTGCTTTTTAGTAATAGGAAAACATTTCCTCAAATAATCCACCTCCTTTCTCACTCTCCAAACCTCATACAAAACCAGTGTTTTGTAACAGATCTGGACCCATAAAGGGGAAATCATGGAAAGGCTTCACTCATTCGTTTTTGGTTGGCTGAAGCATTCTTCAAAATTATCTATATATCTGGGTCAACACTCTCCCTTCACCAATATTAAAAAGAAAAAAAAAGAACGGAAAGCTAGCAAAGCTAAAAAATAATCAGCACCATCTTATAAAGCTATTTTCAGTGCATTCCAAATTTCAAAGTGTCCATATTAACAAGTATTTATCTCATTCTAAAACACAGGATGGAGAAAGAAATTAGCCCCTGAAACAAAACCAACAAGTGATTTCAAGGAACTTCCTTCCCATAGGGGCAATCCTGTAAGCTTATCTTGTTTGAAATAATCTGCTTGCTGTGAACACACGATTATTTCTTTGCGGGGGGGAAAAGTCTTCATTTGGAAATTTTTTGCTCCTGTTATACTTTTGCAATAATATTTTACCTGTGTAGTTTCCAGCACTGAGATAGTAACTGTGCCCAGCTGACAGGAACAATCTTCTCAGGCCTTCTCTAATACTGTTTTTAAACAAGCTTTCCACCCTGGCCTTTCCAGCTATTCCATTTCCTAGATTCTATCTTTGGAGGGATAGCTTTTTTGAAGAGGGCTGTAACTTGCTACAGATAACTCACACACCTTGGCAAAGTTTACATAGAAGTAGAAGTCACGCACTGAAATAGCGACAGATATTTGTCCTACACGCCTTTCTTGGAAAATTGCTTATGTTTTCTAACATGATCTGTGCCAGAGTTTATACTATTCTGTTAAGGTCAAATCAAAATAACACAAGTAAATTCTGCAGAATCTAGTACTTAAATCTTTTATTGACTTTATTCACAATATGCACCAGTAGTATATTGAAGCAAACTCCAGTAATCTGTCCTCATGTAGAATTAAAAACAAAAAGGTTTTAAAAAATAACCAGGCAAAAGAAGAAAGACATATACTTGTTAATTTTTAATAGTGTTGCACAAAGGTAGAAAATATAATTATGTGGTGAATAAGACTAGGTAAAAAATTAGAGAAAAATAATTAGTGCTTTCTAAGGCTGAAATGAAAGAAAAATAAATAGCATGCAATATTTATAGTAGCATTTGTGTCTTACAGCATGGCAGGTAAAATTTACCACACTACAAGGACTTTAGCAGACACATTTCCTGATTAAATGGACATCTTAAGAATTTCCTCTCTCCCTAACACACTACAAATAAGCCATCAAAAAGAGAAAATATCCACACACCCACAGAATGGAGCATTGCACAACCAGGAACTGGACACCAGATGTTTCTGTGCCATCAGGCAGCATTCAAAGCTACAGACATCAGTATTACACTTTAAAAAAACCCTAAAATTCAATAATACAGGCCCAATATCCCTAACAAAAAAATTAGACAGTTATATTATGATCTATTAGGCATTCAAATTCATATCAATTAACCAAAATCCTGTGCTACTGAAGCAGCAGTCAATCCTCAGCTCTAAATTCTGCAATTGTCAAAGGTCAGGAAACCCACATACAGTTACAGACTTATTTTAAGATCCGAGGTCTATTTTAACCTTTAAAAAGAAAGAAAGAGTAACTATCAATTTGTGTTAGCCATACAGAAGGGTTACTCATATGATAAACGGCACTACCATGATTTAACAGAACGGCAATTCTGCCAACATGGCATTCCCCCATTTCCCAACACTCTGTGCAATCTGTTGGTTTGCCATTTCTAGCAGTAGGATTGACAGGAGCAATATTTAAAAAGGCAGGATCATCCAAGTGCAGGTTCCTCTTATTATAAAAAGATGTGGGTACTTAAAAACCACAAGCGCAAGACAGCTGAGAAAGAAGACACTTGCCATGACCTCGCCCTGCCCCAAGGACCTGCTCCAGCCTGTTCAGTTCAGCCTGGTTTGACAGCCTGCACTGCCACAGGAAGTGCTGCCATACACATGAATGAAAATCTAGCAATATTGTGCCAAACCTCAGCAGACACACATGGAATTCTATTCATTCGGGACAGCCAAGACAATGTGGAATTACCACACCATATAAAAATGAACTGGTATCCTCTTGAAACGGCTCACATAACCAAGGCATTAAAAGGAGACAACTCACTTCCTATTTTGCTTTCTTGGACAAGGAATCTGAGCACAAATAATAAAAAGAAAAAGCCAAATGTGTCTCAGAGTTTCATGATTGTAGATATTTCCCTCAAAATCTAAGCTTTTGGAATCATCTTAAGACAGACCAAACTTCTGCTTTCTTTTCTACCAAATCTCTATCCATTATGTTTGAATAACGTGGTTTAAGAGTATGAAAGTTTTCAGGTGGAAAACAACATTGCCCCTTAATTTTACTTAAATTTCTTCTTAAATCTACTTATTTCATAATATATCTAGAAAACTTGATGCCATGGAGATTAAGAAGTCATTAACCCTTTTGTTAAAATTAGGGAACCAATACATTGATTTGCCAAAGATCACCCAAGAGCACAGCAGGAGAGTTAGGAACTACTTCTCTGGATCTCAAAAATCTTAACCACATGACTGTGAAATCTATAACAACTTAGACATATATTGCATGCCTCTTGTGTGAGAAGGCCATGGAATAGTGTTGTTAATAATTGAAAATACTATTGTGATCTCTTGCTTTCCTCACCAAGAAAATGTGTACACAAAAGTCATGCAGAGGCATCTTTCTGGACACAGCTCCAAATCAAGAAGACCACTTTCTTCTCAGTGACCAAGGAGCAGAGAGGCTGTGGACAGTTTTTGGAAAGCAGCAGCATGCAGACTGGAAAGGATGTAGGACATATGAACACTAACACTTTCCATCTCTTATAAGAATTCTTTTCAGCTCTACAGGGTGAATGTCAAGTAAGTTCATAAATTAAAATCCAAAAAGTCAAACACCACTGCAGTAGCTCAGAAAGCAGAGGATGATATTTGGATCAAAGTACCCAGGTCAGTATTCAAATGAAGCTGTTTTGCTAGATAAACAACAGATGTTTTATTTCTTTCTATTTTCAGGTAACGTAACTACTCCACTTCAATGACAAATTCATCCAAATTTATAAGACTGGAAAAGCAGAATAACTAACTTACTTTCCTTATTCCTCATAAGAATAACTGTTTTGAATACAAGCACAAGACCTACTCATCCAAGGAACTTAAAGGCCCTGGCAACTAGAAGCAATCTGGTCAATTCACAGCCTACCAATAGTATACTCTTTTTTTAGCAAATTGGTCTTCAATGCAAAAGGTCTTGACAAAATTACCTTTTCTAACACATCCCCAGCACACATGCTAATGCTGTTATTTAATGAATAAAACCCTCCTTTAATTTAAAATAGTGTTTGACATAATACTCAATACTTAAACACTTCCATTTAAAAAGTTCCATTCCCTACATTGTAATGTAATTACAGTTTATCTAGAAAACCATATAATTATATATGCAAAAAACATAGTTATTTAATAAATTATTTTTATTTTATTAAACCGCTAAACCCATAAATATAAGACATTATAAACAATTAACAATTTTTTTCTGTTTGCAGAATTAGTATGCAGTTCTTACATTTTTATTTAAAGTAATCCACCTAATTTATGAAAAATTAAAAACAAGCACTTTTAGGCAATGTAAATCCTAAATTGAGTTCTCTGTGCACTAAAACTTATGAGCAGAGTTTTAAAAAAATCTACTATGCACCAGCTCATTGGCACTGTATAAGAATTAAACAAGAAATGCTTTGCCAAAATGCAGGAATAAAACCCTCTGCATTCATGCTTTGTCCACACGGGCTATTCTTGCTCATGTACTGAATACACACAGTATTTTAAATAGTCTGTCCATCCAATGCAAAATGAGTATGATTAATGGCTAATTGCTCTTTCTTGTTTGCTATCCTTCACATGCTATGATATCAGGGTTCCATAAGGGCAACTGTAGTGGGCTGGCCAAAAAGCCTGGAGGGGAAAATTAAATCCCCTTCTTAAGCAGCAGACTAGCAGTCTCCTCCAACAAAGGCTTTCCTTCCCTTGGTGGTAATGTGATTCATTTTCCTATAAAGAAGAAGGCTGGTATTTCAATGCATAAAGACAGCCATTACTGTGACATTTAACAAGCCTGAAACCTCTGGCTTTCTTGCTAACCTAGATCTGCCTTAAGGCTATCAGAGACAAAAGAGGCCTTCTCCTCCAGCAAGCATCAAAGACCTAATAAAAAGCCAAGAACGAGGAGGCAGTCAGCTTCTGTGTCAGAAATGCAAAATAAAAATATAATCTATGCAAATTTGAGGCATGCAAAAAACTCATGGAACATTGCTTGTGTGTACAGTTGTACTCATAAAACCTGTAATGCACTTTTTGAATTATTCAGCAAGAGGAGGCTGAAAAGCAGCAAAGAAGCTTATTATGTTTGCTTTGCTTCATAGACTATTAGGTGGACAAAAAGAAAAAGGAATTTAGTTACGCTTGCTTATCTCCTAACCTTATAAACTTGGGATTAACAGATCAAAGGAGGATTTGGTTCAGTTGATAGAAAATGAAGCTCTTTTATAGCTGTTTGGTCTCCCTGTCCCTTATGATCAAATGAGCTTAAGCAATTGATAAAATAAATGGAGGTTTGAATTCATGTGGTTTAGTATATATATTTAATATTTCCTGTATTGCATTGTACTTTTGCATACAAAATTAAGTAACAAGTAAAAGAAGATTAAACACTGCACTTTTTTTTTATTCTGCTTATGCTCTGCTAGTGGAACCCAAAGTGCAAACACAAGGTGCTGTACTGATATGGTTTAATTTTCCTCACAAATTTATGAGGTATGCAGGGCAGCCCATGTACTACACATATAAAGTGTTTCTAATGCTTCATTCCCTTATCTTGCCATTGGTCTGAAAATTAACCCACATCGGAGCTGCACGTGGGACACTGCACATCCTGGGATGTGGAGATGGAAACGCCTGGTCAGCAGGTCAGGCACACTTGGCTCACACAGCACAGCCACCAGGCAGCTGCCCATAGGTCACTGGAGATGACAAGGCATGATGCTGCCTCTTTTCTTCCCAACATTTCAAATTGCAAGACACCAAAAAGTGACCTTATGATAGCACAGATGGTGCTGCTTTTTATTCATTCACCAGCTCTGTTATTTTGCTCTGGGCTGGCGATGGGTGTATTCCCAGATGACTTATAAACAGTTTCACCTTTTAAAGTACTAAACATATTCATTGTGAATCAAAATTAAATTACACATGCTTTTGAAAGCCAAGGTGAACCCATTTAGCTATGAATTACTAGAAGTTATGTATCATTTCATTAAAAAAATAGCATCCCCTCCACATGTAAAATCATTTTTCCGTGTCAATTAGGTCATACAACCTCCAGCTACAAAGCATCACATTTTAAAAGGGAATTAAGTAGCTTGCCTCACTAGTTTTTTTTGTACTCATATTGGAAATGCATGTTTTGACTGCAGCATTACCACAAAGTTGTAGCCCTGTTACTACAAATGGTTGCTTCTAGAATAATTCAATGGGAATTGCACAAACTGTCCTCCCATGTGTTTGGTTAATATAATAGCTCATGGAATTTTCCAATTGCCACTTAGGGATTGTTCATGATATTAAAATGGCTAAAGAAGAATACCAATGTCTTATTTACCCCTAATATTTCAGCATCAGTTATCATTTTCTATTATATAATGCTTTTGTTCAGTGTATTATATAATACTTTTGCAACCAAGACAGAACCATTTTAAAACCAGCACAGCAAGAACTTCTAAGAGTTTTTACATGATTAAGAAACTTTGTGCCAGAAGAAATTTAAGGAGAGATTTATCAAAGTAATTTAAAAACATGTCAGGGGAAAGAGGCAAATGAAAGCCTTTTCATGGGAGGAAATGTAAAGTACAAAGAACAGATAAAGTCAGAATTCTGTGAGTGACCCTTCTTTGGATGGATCTTCATAACTTAGGGAGAGGCTCTCACCACAGAGTTAGTGGCTGACTTAGATTGAGGTTTATCCCAGATAAGGTTTAAATCAGCTACTGAGCAGAGAATGGCCTCTGCGCTCTCACTGGACAAGTGAAATCAGAATGGTGCAACATTACTGAATTGAAAGGTGCAACTGGTTAGATTTCAGACACTGAGGTTGGAAGAAACCTTCCTAGGTCCTTTGTATATATGCAAATTAGACATCCCCCCTTTTTTCTTGCAGCTTAGTTCAACAGTTGCAAAATGGTAAACTTCTCCAAAACCCATCTGCCAGACACAGCAGATCCAAAATCTGTGGATCTGAAGACAACTATATCATCTCTTTCCCATGGTGGATTTTGATTGGCACATATTAGACTTGATGTTTATACAGCACAATTTTGCACTGCATGTTTGCTGGCACTGTTTAATCAGGATCTCAGAAGAACAGGAGGGGAAAAGAAAAAATAGAAGGAAAAGAAAAGAAGAAAAAGAGGGGAAAAGGAAAAAGCTTAGCAATGGATACAGAAAGGCAAGACCTACTTATGTAAGTTTGAGTACCAAAAAGCCAAGAATGTTTTTCCTAGCTACAGAAGTATCTCAAACAAGAGGATAAAAGGTTACCTCCTAAACCATACAATTTTTCAAGAAACTGTATATTCCTTATCCATTTAGGGCTAACATCACAAAGAACAAATAAACAGTACCAGTTGGCTACAGATTTTGTCATTTCATTCAAATGACAATATCATTTGTTTTTGCTGGAAATATAACAAACGACAGCCAAGCAATACAATATTCTTTGGCTACAGCATAGATCTATGTACAATTTCACTAAAATAAATTAAATAGACACTGGGGGGATAAAACACTCTGTTAGTGTATTGTATTACAAAGATAAATGTTAACACTTCCAAACTTGTTTGGCTCAAAAAGACATACCAAATGTATTGCAAAAATATCTTCAGGATAACTGGTCTCAAAAATTATATTATACAATGTTGGTATTGGAATTTAAGACAAAAATTAGAAATTGTTTCATTTTAGCAACACTATTTGGTGACACCTTAACAAATCGAAGGACAACAGAAGATTCTATTTCCCTTTCTTGATGTTTAAAAGAAATACAGTGGGTAAAGGTACAGTTAGTTTCTGTAGTACCTCAAATTCAAGTTTTTACTTACCATCACAGGAACTTCTAGAAGTTCTTTAATTCAATATTAAATCAATGTGTTAAAAATTGTTATGTTAAAAAACAAGTGCTCTATAAGAAACAAATGCTGAAGCTGAAATGTAGATCTAGGGATGTCCTGCTCCTTATCTGTCTTATCATTCCATGCTGTAATTGCAACATTGCTGAAGCTTTGCTATTCAAAATCACTAATGAGGAAAACTTACTGAGAAGTCATTTATGGTACCAAAGTCATATAGGGAGCATCTGTCTCCATCACAGTGCCTGTTGCTTCACCTTGCCTTTAAATACTGTGTAAGACCATTGGTTATCTAGAAGTATCAGGCTGAAAGCTTCGGGAGGTTTTATTATTGTTATAACCAAATACTGGGGTCCCCAGTGTTATACATGTGGTATAAAGTCCTATTACTACTTGTGGTGTAGAGTCTCAAATTGAAAATATGTGCATTTAGAAAGTAGCACGTTTTGCTGGTTTATAATTGCAGTGTAATTCTGTAGACACAGATTAAAAACTGCTAGCATTAAGTTTTCCTTAGAATCAAGAAGGTCAAATTATGGTTTCTGCAAAAGCATCTCTATTTCCCTCTGCTGATGGACTCTCCATTTTATATTGAGTTGGGTTCTTTCTAAATGCATTTGTCATGTAAATCTCAATGTAAGACCTCAAATGTGGGATAGATGCGTTCCCACATTGTAGGTATTACCATTTTGCAGAGCAGTAAGCTGATTCAAAGGAGTTACACAATTAATCCATGGGCAAGCACAAGTTGTGACTGAAGTGGAAACACCTCTCTCTTCTTAAAGGGACTCTGTTGAGCCTGTGCAAACAATACTAATTATAAATATTAGATTAAGTCATATCGTGCTATATTTAAGGTTCCTGCAATACACAGAATCTTACACAGCTTTACTACATATATATTTTCTGCAGTACCTCTAACTTATTTGATTATCAATTCAAAAATAACATTTCTGTACACGGAAACAAGTAGTATCAATATGCAACAATCTAAAACACCACAAGAACTTTCAAGTATACCTTGGTACTCTTTGAATGAGTCTGCAACAGCTAACGCTTCATAACAACCATTAAGGAATTTTACTGTAATGAAAGAACTGCAAACCTGTGCTGAAAAAGACCAGCAGGCACATATACAGAATAAATTATATCCAGTTTCTTAATATCTGGTTTTCCCTCTAAAGTTATTGCCAAGAACAGACACACACCGCACATTTTATATCCTACAGTTAAAGTTCTTAGAAGTATTATGAGTTGCTTTCTTTGGCAATGCAACAAAATATACCTCCAACGTTCAGGTAACTGGATATGGTATTAGCTGAAGCAATTTGCTGAACACAGGCTTTCATACTCAAAATATGTTACAGAACTCCACTATATCACTAATAAATACTACAGCTAAAAGTCATCAGAGAAAGCACAGGAGAGTCAGCACATGTGAGAGTAACTAAAATAAAGTCTGCTTTTATTTTTAAAATTTTCATGTGCAGAAAAATCTTCAAGTTCAAGAATTTCAATCTGAAAAATTCTAGTTTAATCATGAAAAAAATGTTACTAGACTAAGAACTCTTATAAACACTCCCTCTGCAAACTCCTTCAGGAAAGGTTGTGAATATCATTCCCTAGTGAATAGTTTCACTCACACACAAAGTAAGACAGGAAACAATAACAAGGAGGAAGGAAAATTGAGCAAGACCACTTTATTGCTCGTTACTAGAATGTAGCATAAAAGGATTGCAAGATTAAGGGGATCTTGAGACTTGAGTTATTTGAATGAGTTCCCATAAAATTCCACAGCAAAAAGGACACTGGTGCAGGTAGAGCCTGCTTGTTCCCATCCTGTGTGGAACTCAGTCTTTGCCAGGTCCCCACCAGGTCTTCCCTCACTGATTTAATCTACTTTCTCTTAGTTCCCTCACTGCCAACAGGAGAAATACTCTGCCTGAGCAGTAGAGCAGTTTGGGTTCTCCCTCTCTTTGGACATAAAGTGACCTTTCCTTTGAAAGGGTACTATTTTCTGAATTAATTATTCATCTAAACTACCTATTGACAATGGAGTCAACATTATCTGTTTTCTACCGTCCAAAGAACAGTAATAACTAGTACAGGTACAAGGAGAGCCCAATACTGCAATTGTCATTTCTTGTTAGAGATAAGAAAATAGTTATTAGGAGCATACCAGTGGGGTTACAGAAGATGCTGGCACTAAAACAGCGATTCCTTCTGGGACAACTCAGATGCTGGCAGCAATCTTGCCAGAAGAATCTTTTAGAGCAGCACCATTCAAAGAATAAATGTCAGACAAACAAAGGATTCAGAGACAGCGGTTCAAGTGTAGGACGGGACTGCTGATTCCTAATTTACCTATAATAGACCAGATGACCAGATTCAGATTCCACCTGCTGAGTCTGCATTGTTTCATTCCAGCAAGAACTGAACTCCTTGAGGGCTGCAGAATCACTGCTGAACCAAGAAACATTAAAAGAAAGGAAGGAGATGCAGACCCATGCTGCTTTCAGAACACCATGACCAAAAGCTGGTTATCATTAATATCTTATGAATTTAAAGGTTACCACAAAGTCTAGTTCCTTCCTACTTTGTTCTACTGATTATTTTCAATGTACTCACAAGATAGAAAAATAAAAAGGCATACAAAATAAAAAAAAAAAAAATACAGAAAATGCCAGGTCAGTTTATCTTTGGAAAGAAGAGTTGGAATTTAAATTGATAAAGTTAAAGTCAAATATCAACAGCCTGAAATCCAGCAGAGGTGACATAAGCATGCATAAGGAGGAGAACTACTAGATAAAAAATAGCTACAAGGGAACACAGGTGAGAACACAAACACACACCAAGTAGTAGCTCATCACTTAATCACTTTAGCAATAAATATGACCAAATTTTCAGCTGAAATCACTCTGTGTCTGAAGCAATGGAATAAACTGAGAAACACTGTAGAATACTGGCAAGAAGGGACAGTTCTTTGCTTTTAGAACAGATTTATCAACTGCTACCTACTAAGGTGAAGAGGCAAACAAATATGGGGGAAAAAAATCAGTACAAAGAATAAATTCCTGAACTGAAGGGCACCCTGCTACCAGGTATTTAGGACTTGAGGCAAATCTCTTCACAGAGCTGAAGAGCCATATGGAGGCAAAAACAAACAAGAAATAATTCTTTGCCAAGAAGGAAATATTACAAGTTCCTAAGTGAATCACAAAAAGTTTTTACCAGGATTCATATCAGTGCTGATACACAACTAATTTTGTTTTCTGAGCAGCAGACTGGCTGTACACAGAAACTCTGCACCTGGGAGTGCCAGTAAACACGTACCACCTACTAAGCATTCACTTTGGATAGCACATGTATTTTAAAATCACCAATTAGGAAAGCATCTAACTGCTGCCATTTACAGGATTTTTCTCTGCTTCTGAAGTTCAGCTGTAGATCTAGGTTAACAGTCTCAAAATATTCATTACTTGTGATATTTATTTACATTTTTTGAAACCTCAATCATGCAATTAAGATACTGATAGAATTATTACCAGCAAAAAGAAAGCTTCTCCATTCCTGTTAGCCTATTACAGATCTCAGGGGTGCTTTTACAGAAAACAAAGATTCTTTAGATTCTTTTGCTTAACATTTGGCCATGAAAGATGCTTTTCCGAGGCAATTCTGGGACTCCAGAGACAATCTATGTTTAAAGGTGTAATGTTGAGTCAAGATTCAAGTAGACATTTTCTCTGCATCTGCATTCAGAAGACAGACTGCAATGTTGACAAATCAATGGAAAAGAGCCTTTGAGCAAAATAAAGTTAAATTTTGGAATATTCTGTGCTGGTTTAAGTCTTACTTCTGGACAGGTCTCAAAACTATCCTCACTGCTAAACATGGTCTACGCTAAAATAACAAAGATAAGATCTCAACTGCTCTGTAAGACCTCAGTGATTTTCAAAGAGAAGAATCAGAAGCTCAGTTTAAGGTGTTTAATATGAAAATGTTTCGTTTAGGAAAGAAAAATCTTGCAATTGTAAGAACTTGGTTTTGTTGAAAACAGATCCTAATGAAAAAGTTTATGTGATGCTGGTTAATTTTATCTTCTAGAAAAACATTTTGATAGAGAGCTTTAATTTCAAGTTGCATACGTTCAGCATACATGTTTTATTTCTACAACAACAAAACCAAACAAAAATCATCTTGCATGCAAGCATTATTTATGTGCTCTGTACAGGTCTGTAGCCCCAAAGTGTCTATGCAGTGGTGAGCTATTAATAAGTAGTTTAACAGGATACATAACTAATATCATTCATGTACCCCATTCTAACTAGTTATTTTAAGAGATAGGGAGCACTGTTTCACTTTGTTTTTAGCTTATATTCTCCTGTCCCCTTGTTTTTACACTATCCTATAACTGTCTACTAACTCAGCTCATATTACCAAAGGAAACAAATCTAAATTACTTACATATAACTACATATAAATATACAAATGCAGATGGGATATTTGAAGATTTCATATACTTAACCAAAACCATCGTCATAAAATTGTGTTTGTCTTACACAGAAATACATTTCAATATTTTCCCTGGTATTTAATTCAAGAACATAACAATAATCTCAATAACATAACATTAAAATCTATGATGCTATGACTTACAAAGAGAAAAAGTAATCAATATGCATGAATTATCAGGTACATGAAACTATTTAACAAGCTACATTTACAGAGGAAAAACAAGTAGGAAATAAAAGAGGAATTTTTACTATCATCAGATTTTCTTATTGTGACAATAAAATCCCATCAGTGACATTTAAGTACTTCCAAATTTGTGTCAGTTGGGTTGAAAACCATCCCAAAAGTAACTTTTGAAGGAAAGAAAACATTTATAATTATTATCAAAAATGTTGAAAATTAAATATTTCTTTATGGGGGTTCAGCATGTGTTTTATTAATTACAAATTTTTGGTTTTTCCCACAATTTCTAGCCAGTCTGAAAGTAAAATAAAATGTGTTAATAGCTATATCTTCTATAATAAGAGCAAATCATGCATCTCAGAGGGTATATTTGGCAGCTGCTTTCTCACTTGTCTTGCTGAAGATGTCAATGCTGTCCATTTGTTGTGTTTTCAAAGCACACACAATTTCTAAGTAGGTTTCCATCAGAGGTTAAATATCCCATCAATTTCTTTCCCATTTACATTAATTCCCAAAGAATTCCATATGAATTAGATAGCTAACCATCTTGAATCTGGTCTGCTCATTGGAGTTCCATTCACAACCTTAAATACCTCAACACCTTTGAAAATAGGGTCCTCATTGCCTTTCTAAATAGAGATTTTGTGTACTCATTGCCTTCTTTTCCATGCCTTCCACAAAAGTGAAATAAGTGATCCAAAGCTCAGGTAATTATTCAGACCAAGATGATTTAATGCAGCATTAAGCTCAAACCTAACATATTACCTCCACTGACTTTCAGTGATAAAACCCATTTTCTCCATAACTAAAGCAGGTTTTACTATCTCTTCATCTTTATACTCTCAACCTGCTCCATGCCAGATGGGCGAAGAAATGTGCAGCCTATGAGGATTCACTCGCAGAGCTGAAAAAAAATGGCTGGGCTGTTCGAATTCTAAAGGAGTTGAAGATTGTCTGAGGCAGTTCTTAATTTGATTGGGATTTAAGCACTTAAGTCTTCTAGATTTCTTTAAAAATCTGTTCACTGACAGCTCAAGCGAAGGAAACTGGATTCTGATTGAATAAGTGAACATGATCACCCCCACTAGGAGCCCATCTTGGTGCCCTTCTGTGTCTGCTTGTTGTTTCATATCAACTCCAATCCAATAATAAACTGTCGCACCACTTAGGACACAATTCTTATATCATCCTTTTGCTGAAATCTTAAAGGCAAGTACTGGAAATCTACCAACTGCAAAAAGAAGAAAATTGCTCTAAAGGACCAAGACAAGAGTAAGTAAGGCAAACAAGCTTGAAACACAAAGCTTCTCTTGGCAAGCAAACACCTTATGCAATAATAACTGGGTCTTTTGCTAGCACACTGGTGAAGAAAGCAGTATGGGGGCTTTTTTTGGGATTTTTTTTTTTTTTTTTTTTTTTTTACTTCTTCCTTTGAACAATTCATTCATCATTTAATGAAAGTAACTGTGTAAATTATGGCTCAGACTGAAGGCAATCAAAATGGAAGCGTACCCGAGAGGATGTGAAATGGCTCACTGCATTAAAACAATGCAGGACTCCAGTTCTGATGTGGTATCAGCACAAGTTCACTACACAAATTTGTTTTACATCATTTCACCTTCATAGATGTCTTACCACATCTATGTAGTAGACTCATTTAAGCCATAAGCTAGAAGAACAAAATTAAATTTTAAACTAAAATTCTTGTCTATCAAAATATATTGGAATCTAGGTTGAGAAGAAAATGAAAGCAAAGCATATAAAGAAATATAGAGGTGGGGTTTTTGAAACCTAGGGCTTAGAAAATTTTGGAGACCACCCACAAACTTGTGGCTTATCAAACAAAAATTACTATTACAACCTGTTTATAAAAATACTCCAAATCATTGCGCCTGGATACATACAACTATGGCCCATGATATTCTGAAATCTTCTGGATACCCTTTCAATCAGGGCCCTCACATTTTTAGTGGTCCTAATGGAAATGGTATTGTTTTCAAGTACATTGAATTAGAAAATAAAATCTAATGCTGATTCTGAAAAACTGTCAAAGACATAAAAAGCCACTCAAAGCAAATAGTAAATTAGTCTGTGATTTATGCTCAACATAGTAAAATGATCAAAGTCAGATACACATTCTGAAATGTGTAGAGAACCAGAAAATGTACCAGGTCTTGCTAATATATGGAATTATCAAAGACCTCCCAAATGACTTAAGTTAATTCAAGCCCCTTGCTCACAATTAGACTGTTATGAAATCTGCCATTCAGTTCCTTACCATCATGTCTGTGCCAAGAAAGTAGCACAGACTGCAAAAGAGTTAGATTGCTAAACCCTTACATCTTTTCCTTCCCATAAAAAAATTTTAAAGAAATGTATTTTCTTTCATGTGAACTTGATGCTGTCTAATTTAATTCTTGATGTTTCTTCCATTGTACGGTGAGGCGTCCTTTGAGGAAGGAAAAACAGCTTGTGTTTTGATAACAAACACACAAAAAATAGTTGCATCTCTGCTTTCAAAGAGACAAGCTGTTTTTATTTCCTCTGAAGAAGCTCATTACAATATGATGGACAAAATGTCAGAAATAATTAAGTGCAAAAGGTGTTTTTTTTTTCCTTGAGAGATATCAACTATTGGAAATGCTGCTGGTTTTTGCAGGTCTCTCCTCCCCTCCCCCAGTGCAATACTTGGTCACTTAACATGAATTTATTGCAAAGCAAATTAAAAGCAAAAGAAAACTAAGACAAGAAAGATATAGCCAACATGAAAATAGCATTAATGCTTTTACTAAGTGGAAAGAAAGTTAAAAGAGCTTGCTGTTGGAAAAGACTGTTGCCTGACAGTGTTACATGCACACACACAAAATCCAACTGCACTTTACAGGAGGAGCAGAGCTCTCTCAGGCTGGAAAGCCTTTGGACTGTTCTCATTTCAGATTGAGGGGGTCGTGCTTCCCCCCACCCCGGGGTCAGCGTCGTAAACATCAGCCCATCAAGATAAGAAGGTTAAGGCAGATGATATTAATTACCTGTCCTTTCAAGTCATCCCTGTCTCACATCTGGTTTCCTCTTTGTAACATTCATCTAGGCCAATAAAAGCAGGGGAGTGGGGGAGAGCAGAAGAGCACTTGGCAGCTGTCTCCTTGCCCAGGCAGCACTGGCACAGTGCGCTCCACTCCCTGCACTCACCCACACCCAGGGCACCCTGCCCACCCAGCCCTGACTGCAGCCTGGCACGCGTGCTCCAGCCTCACCAAAACACTGGCAGGAATTCACTCGGCATCTTTTTCCTTTCTCTACTTTTCACATAAATTGCCGGTGCCAGTTGTATTTTTCCAGGTATGTGTTTCCCAAAGCCTGGCACTGAGAGCCTTCATCAAATCAAATATAGGTGCTTTAGATATTCAACAGGCTTGATAGACCTCACTGTCTGAGCACTTCCCCTTGCCTTTATTTCACTATGTTACTCGTCACTCAGACCACACCGATGGCAACTTCACCAGCATCTGTCAGGTCTGGACTAAAAGGGAAAAAAAGGGCAAAAGCTTCTCAGATCAAAACATGTAAAAAAATGTCATTTAGCAAAACTTTTTAAGCTTATTTTCTTTTTTTTTTTCAGGTGATATCAGCTTTGTTTTCACTACTGTTTGAGTGAAACCTTCACCACATTAATTTTTCAACAGGAATGCTGTTCAGTTCAAAATTATAGTTTTGTTTCTTATAAATATCACAGAGAATTAAGAATCCCAGGGTAACCCTCAAGGCAATTTCTGCTTTAAATTATTTTTTAATGGAAGGCATTTTCAAATTTTCCAAAGTTCTTTGATGATATCAACAATTAGAAAGTATATTCTTAAGTTCAGGCAAAAAAGCTCATTTACTCCACAGCTAGATTCTCACTAATGCAGCCAACCTACATTTGTTTCAAGTCATAATTTGAAGTGAAAAGAAACATACCTGATTTCCATTCCATAACCCATCCAGTCAATACATTTCTATTTGCTTGCAAAGTCTCAAATGCTATTCTATTTAACTTGTCTCCTATTATTTTTGCAACCACAAAGCTATTTTCATGTGTGTATTACTATCAAATCTAAGGCTCCATTAGCTACCTCACATGTGCCTGGAAATCCAATGATAAAGAGTTGTGTGTCTGTTCTAAAGGAACAATATACACACACGCTTTTATTTACTAAATGAAAGGATATGAGGTCCTTCAGAACTCTTTTCATATTGTTGCCAAGGACAGACCAGATAAATACTGTGGTGAGATCTGTTTATTGATTAATGTAATTACAGCTATTATCTACAAAGAAAAGTATATGATAGTAATTCTAGGTCAGATACAGGGTTACGTAAACAATGTTAATTTCAGCATAGTTTCAATTTAATCAATCATTTCGTGCATATCAGTTTTCAAATTGCATGCACTTAATTACATGCTCACATTTACCCTTTTTCCACAAGAACCTTGCCTCATTTAGTGGACATTATCTTATCAAAACTTTGGTTAGACTGTGGTTGTATGCGTGACAACAAGCTAATTTCTTGTGTAATCCCTGAACTGCCGAGTTTCTTTCTAGTGTCCTCAAAAAAATTATTTGAAAAACTGAATTAATCTCTACAGAGCATTCCACGTTATTGGGGAAATAATGGTGTCAGTCACACCTGTAACTAATTGAACCCAGCAATAAGAATAATCATTTCATCCCTGTTAGTGCAGCACTCTGACAGAAGAGCACACAGCTGATTAGCAGCACTTACTGAACAGTGCAATGCCATTAACCACAGAGGAGCTGGGGCAGATCTGACAGTCCCATTGCAATAGGCTGTGGGTCCTGAGCTGTCCCATTTACAGCGAGCACAGGTATCTCTGCACACCCAGCAATCACTACAGCACACATGCCCTTTGATACATCTCACATTTCTGATGCAGCCTTTAGGAAAATACAGCTGCTGCTCTTTTCCTGTTAGTAAACCCAGGATAATAATATTTATCTCCCTCTAGCATTTAAGAATGTGACACAGAAATTAACCAGTTTGGAAACTATTTTAAACACAGCAGTATGTAAAAAACAGATCTGGACTATTATATAAAAGAGCAACTTATCTAGGCTAGTTAAGGGACTGAAATATTCAGGCCACACGATCATGAATGTTCCAAAGATTCTGATTTAACAATGTGATAACTGTGAGCCACAGCCAAATCAACCAGCAGAGTGACTGTGTCCTTATCTCTCAGGACATAATGTGATAATTAAGCTCATAGATCCTTGGGAAGTAACACCGTAAAATACTAACTAGTCAAGCAATTCTTAGCTTGTGCCTGGATTGAAAGGCTCAGCAGACAGCAAGAGCTGGACATGAACACTCAGTTACACAGCTCATGAGGTACTAAGGTGTTACAGCAAGGCCGTGGCACCCTGAAGCAATACACCCAGTACTGCTCTGGCAGACAAATCCATCTGGTGCCCAGCAGGCAATAGCTGCCCTTCTCTTTTCTGATGGCATGCAAAAATTATCAATTAGCATCTAATTCTCTATACATTAAAAACTGTCACATGATATTTACAGCTCTTTCAGAATAGCACCCGTGATAGTCACAGCCTGAAGAATTTGAGAGGCCTGACTACACAGCATGCCTGGTTTTAGCACAAGAAGTACCACCCAAGTTCACCTCCTCCAAAAATGCCAGAGCAGCTCAATTTTCCAACATGCTGGTGTGCAAGAAAAAACAATCACTGAAATATTTTCTCCAGTGATATATCCATGAAATATCCCATTACAAGTATTTAAAGGAGAGCTCAGATTTACCTATTGATTCAGTATATGAGTTTAACAATTTCAGATTAAAATTATCAGATTTTAAATCAATTAAATGTTTTCAGATAAAACACAGTGCAATCCAGTAGAGATGAGCAGTAGAGGTACCTCTACCATGGCAATGAGCCTTGATTCTTGTCTCCTTTTTACCTTTCCCAACTAGCACATATATCCATTTGAATAGTCTACGTGCAAAGGTAGACAAAACTTTCATTTTTAATTTAATTCAATCCTGGATTTGAATTTGCCAATTTGATTTCAGCATATTTGTTGAGTAAGCACTTTGAAGATTATTATAAGGACTTCTTAGGCTAAACTCACCAATTAACATAAGCGGTTTCAGGTTTTGGCAATTTTTTTTTTTTTAAGCAACTGAGGAACTCAGTTGATGTCAGGTCCTACTTTCCTGGAAAAATAAGAAGTCACAAAAGTTTAAGGAATAGATTAACATTTAAATGATGTTTCTGTCTACGACAGTACTGCTGCATGCTGAACTTGACTTTATAATGATAGATGCAGGTTAGCCCTTTATCTACAGCAAATCACCCACTGAAAAAAATGGCTTTGCATCTGTACTATGCCTTTAAATGTCTAGCTAGCAAATGTCAGAACTATTTGATCTGATTTTATAAAATGAACTTTCAAGACTCTTTGAATGATAGTTTACACTTTGAAAGTGATTAAAAACTTCTGCGTTTATCTCAAATAATAGAGAAGATTCACTTACTTCAGGGGAAAGGAGATGCACTGCAATATCAAAGTATAAAACCAAGCAAGCAGTCTTATGCTTTCTAGGTATCTTTTCCAGCACAAATTTAAGACAGATAATCCCCATGAATGCCTCTTGGTTAGCAACACAAAATGCTTGATAACAAATGAGACATAGAACACCAAGAGCCATGCATCTAGACAGACAAATAAATTAACAAGGAATTTAGAGACATTGTTATTAAATTGCTTAAGTGATTAAAGTTCCTATGCACCATTTAAAAGCACACTGATCTTTCAGCATGGCTTCAGAACTTTCATGCATAAACCATTTCTGAAAGTGTTTATCTCCTGTTTATTCAACAAATAATGCAGTTTTGTCTACTGCACTAAACTCCTTGGTGGAGGATGACCCTTGAATGAATCCTAGGACAGTAGCTATGAGTGCACATTCATCCATCCTGCAAGGAAGAGGAGCAGGTCCAGCAGTCAGAACTAGCACTAGCAACAAGTTTAGGTGTGTAAACATTCAATGAAAAGTAATCTAGAAATTTCTGTTTATCTTTCAGATGAGTAGTTTCTACCTAAGCTGCCAAATATCATGCAACTTTCAACCTCACCAAATAATTTTGTCCCCACTGTAAGCAGCAGCACAACTCCTCATTTTCCATTCACTACCACCAGCAGCTGATCTCAAGAAAGAACCTCAAGCTTAATAAAAGAAGGAGGAAACAGAGACAGGAGAGCCTACAGC
This sequence comes from Anomalospiza imberbis, assembly GCF_031753505.1. Classification (NCBI taxonomy): domain Eukaryota; kingdom Metazoa; phylum Chordata; class Aves; order Passeriformes; family Viduidae; genus Anomalospiza; species Anomalospiza imberbis. Next base: position 8,777,055 of record NC_089692.1, on the reverse strand, counting down.
TGCTTTTCTGTAGTTATTCTACATTTACCTAAACAAATTGCTGGGCTTACAATTACAGGCAAACTCCTGTAGCTAAGGACTTTAAACCTATACAAAAAAAGCCCACATATTTAAGGTTTGTTTTTTAGTTCATTTTAGAGAAACATGCATTCTGTGGACATTGATGAATTAATGTGGCTAGATCACCAGTATAAAACAGAAAAATTAGGGCCAGGTCCAAGATTTAACCCACACACGTTGTATGATAATGGAGAATGTCTACATTTCAATTTTCTTTTCAGAAGGACAAAATGTATTGCACTGGGCAGTTAATTTTTAAGTCCTGCATTTTTTTCCACCCAGTTTTATGGGCTGAGCCTAGCTCAGGAGCCTCTCACACAGGAGAAGTCCTCTCACAATCCCAGTCTGCTATTATTACCTCCTATTTTAAGGTGCACTGACATTAATGTCAGCCATACAAAACACAGGCACAGAACACATGTGATGTGGAAAGAATAATGTCTGAGCTAGACTGAAAAAGCAGCTATATCTCAGTCCAATTCAAAAAAAATCCACTTATCATTCCTACATGTTGTTTGTTAGGAGGGCCATTGAATAAAAAATGAAAAGGAGCCATTAAGAGTAGGCTACACAGTGCAAATGAGATCACTGATGAAAGAGTACAGGAATACTAATGACTACTAATAATTAATATTTAGCATTTCTAAAGCCTTTTTATCTGTAGACCTAAAAAGCTTTTAAAATACACAACTGGTACTCTCTTCATTTAATAGATAAGGAAGACAAAAATCCCACTACAGTCTCCAATTTGTTTGTATTGAAAAAGGGTTCACTGCTTAGTGCCCAGGGACCTGCCCAGTACAAGTCCTGTTCTTCCACATTCTGTGCCAAAATCCTCTAATAAAATAGCTGCAGCCTCAGACAGCTTACAAGTGAAATGGGCAAGACAGTCAAAGGATGGGGAGAGTGTAACAATACTCCTGGGTATTGAGCACAGAGCCCTTTTGGTAAGGGTTTAGGGGGTTTTGCTGTGGGGCAAGGAAGGTGGGTGAATTGGAATGGCTAAAAGAAACAAAAGCAAAAAGACACACCGAAGGAAGAGAACGATGGACTATAGAGAGTTTAAAAGACCTATCAGGAGAAACATGGAATGCTGGCAAGGTTAGTGGGGAGGGGAAAAAAGCCAGTACATCATAAAACAGAGGAAGCTCAAAATGGACTATGCTTTGCAGTTATTATATGAACTGAAGCACCTGTACTTGATGCCTCCTGGTATCTGAATTGATAAGACTCTTTTGCTGGCTCCTCTCTGCAGGTACTCTCCCAGACAATGGGCATCCTAATGACTCTAAAGGACTGATCCAGCAATGGTGATGGCTACCTCCACACAGAGTACCATGGTAGAAACTGCTAAACTCTGCATTCAGCTAGGGAAACTAATTTGCTGGAGCAATTAGGAAGTGAATTAGACTAGACATAGAGAAATATTTCCGTGTCTTTGTACATGCATTTGTGTGCATGACTGCCCCCAAGTATAGGGGTCCTTTGATTCTCCAAACTAGCGGATGTTCCAACAACCTGAAAGCTTAAGAGGGCCTACTCAGCTGGAAGAGGACAGTTTGATCAGACAAAGCCTGTGACTGAAGAGCTGTGGCAACAGACAAAAATCAGGAGCAAAATGCACAAAATATGCTATAAACAAAAATCCTAAAAGTTATTATTCACATAACAGCAGTTTTTAAGACACCCCATAACCACTTTACAAGTACACACTGTGAAACAGTCCTGCCTCACAAAGCTTTCATCTGAACAGATATGCAAAAGAGGCAAGAAAGAAAAATAGATGCACAGAGCAGGCCAGCAACTTGTTCAAGTCACCTAACAAGCTGAGGGCCAAGAGATAGAGATAAAAATGTTAAATTGCTGGTATATTAGTCAGACAACTAAAAACAATGAAACTAGAAAAGTCTAAAAAGCTATTATTTGTCAATGAGACAGAACTTTTAGATCACATACGCAACCCTAATGTATTTCTGTCCAGACTAAATCAAAGTCAATTACAATTGCAAGTGAAAAAGTGAAAGTACAGCTTAAAGTGAGATAAAGTCATAATACAAAAAAATCCAAACTGACACTGATAGTCAAATACTACATGTGTGACCATGTAGGCTGCCTGAATGCTACAGAAAGTGTCATTGGTTTGCTAAAACAGATTCAGCATACGGAACTACATTACCTACATATAGCTCATTGACATAAATCCTAAATCACATCATGAACTGTTTATACTCTTTTCGTGAGGACACACCACTTTTTCTGCACAAACACAAAAAAATCCCTATAACGTTTCCTTCTAGTAATGTCTGAAGAAAAATTGCATAGTCAGAAACAACAGACCTTGTTTACAGGCCAGAGTAGGAAGGTTTTCTAGAAGAGTTTTTGAGGAATTTAGACTGAATAGCCATCTGATACTGACCAGCTATTGAAAACACATAGAAAAGTAAATTCTCATATGGATGGAGTAAAAATAAGTGAATTTTGTTACCTTTGCATTGAACATTGCTGGACTCTGCAGAAATATTGTGTCTGGTACCAGCTCCTACAGCACAGATGGATTACAAACAGTCCACAGCTATTGATAAAATGGTGGCTCATGGAGAAATAATTGTGGAATTCAAACTGCCTGGGCCAACACAGAAGTTACAGGCTTGTTACCTTCTGTGATGACCTAATGGGAAACAAATGTTTGATTGTAGCTACTTCAGCAAACACATTGCAAAAAGGAAGGGTGGGAGGTTAGAATCAGGTAAGTTAACATCAGAATTCTTTAATAGGGCAAGCAATGGCTGAAGCCACTATTAAGTCTAAATAGCTCATTACTTAAGGGATATGCACATGCAGAAATGAAGGTTCAGGTTTACCTATAAGATAAGCTTCAGCTCAGGGAAGCCATTCAGTAAAATCCTCAGGTTTATGAATGCACATTACACTGGGAACAGGAAAATGTTCAAAAACTTTACAAGTTTCCATAATGACACTAAATCTTCTGCATTTTTATAGTAAAGCAGAAAAATAAACTATGCCTGGACTCTAATATGGGCCCTTTCAGAGATCAATTATATTCCTACCAGGCACACATTTTTAACACAGTTTAGCATTTCTACTTGTGAGGCCAGATTTTCAAAGCAGTGAGTGGGAGGTACACGCATAAATTCTGTTACTTCTTAAGAGCATTCCTGCACATACTTTTCATGATCCTTTTTGGAAATTTAGCCTGCAATCTCCACTGGAGAAATTTGTCTCCTGTAGGTGTAGACATGATTGATGTCAAACATCACTTCCTATCACTTCAATTGCTCCAAGTAGTTTTCCATTTTCTTGCCCATGTTTTTAAACTGAGGATTGTATTCAGGTCTTTATAGCAGTTCAGCAGTTCTGCTTGTCAGAATCTACATTCCATGCTCTGCTTTTCAAGACTATGTACATAGAAGGGGGCTGAGGACAGGAAATAAGATAATTTTTCAAATCTTTCACTCATACCAAAGTTATTGTGTGATGATGTCTGCTTACCAACCAAAAAAAAAAAAAAAACCAACTCAGTTTCACATAATGTTTCATTGTTCCATTACTCTCAAAATACATATTTTTTAATCAAAAGGAGGCTTTGGGAATTAAAAATGAGAGCAGCTTCCTTCTCTTTCTACATAAAGCACATATAAAAAAATGAATAAAAATAGATTATTAAAAACTTGGTGAAACAAAAATAGCAAGCCTAGCAAAGCCACATAACTGGATTAATTCAGTCGCTCTGACATTACAGGAATAGGCTCTCTGTTTTCGGTGCATTGCAATGGGAAGTTATGGCAGGAATCATTCCTCATGTTATAATGGTTAGTAGGAGCAGAAGCTGAACAGCTTCTGTGATTGCATTTCAGATTTTTATGTTGGGAATCCAACAAAAGTAAAGTTGCAGTTGTAGAGTCTCTTTGGCCTTTTTTTTTCCTCTCTTGTAGCAAATGCAATTTTAGCTATCAGTGTGAGAGTCAGCTGCCTCAAGAGACACCCTTGAAAAAGTTGTAGATCATCCCACCAAAATGTTCCAAAATACAAATAGAATGTAATGATGCATTATTTAATAACAGTTGTCATATCTTTGCTTAGACAAATAGCTGTGCATACTGAATATTCAAAACATATCAAAGTTAGAGATGGCTGAATAAATTGTAGCAAATATTTTTATTTCATTGAAAACTGATTGTTTTACAAAACTCTCCTATTGTGAAAATAACTTAATTTTAACAATTTTTTTTAAAAGGGAAATTTCCCAATACTATAACGGAATTTCTGACAAAAATCTCTACCCCATGATTCTGTATACAGGCTCATGTCAAGACTTTCCAGTCAGCTCCACCATTTAGGGAAGAATCTGCCTCCTTCCTTGGTGGAAGAAGAACTGAAGGTCTATCAACATTCAAATGATATTTATGGACAGATTCCTATATTCAGAATTCAATCCATAATCTAGACTGCTTAAGATAAACAGAATCACAGCACAATCAACTACATGCTTGCTCTGTGAATGACATGCGGAGTTCTGTGCATGACATGCAGACTATTAGAAAAGATGTTTTAAAGAACAAAGGTTAAAAAATAAATATAGCTAAGGCCTTAGATTTGAAAACTAATAAAAGCAGAGATTTACCATGTTTGCATATATCAGTTGATGAAAAAATCCAAATTGCAGCTATAAATAGACAATGATAACATCCAATACTACTCTGGGTGGGGTGTCCTGAAAACAATTAAATAGTAAAGTCTAAAAACAATTTTGTTAAGAACTTAAATTATTGTTCCACTCATGTGTAAAGACCTGGTCCAGGAACAATAATCAAACTGGGATATTTAAGGTGAAATCTGTTGCATCTTTTATCACTGGTCTCTTTCAAATGAAATAAATCTCACTATACAGCCTATAATGATCCCATAGCACACAGCAAAGCAGCACATAAGCACTGAATAGACAAATAATATTTGAAGATATTTTACAACTTGTTCATTCTATTGCTTAATCATTAGAAGTAAACAATACACTTTAAACAACAAATATAATGCCATATGGATAGGGAGAGATAAAAGACTGTCAGGAAGATTGCCAAGGTTGGTGTTTCTCTGCAGAGGATATAGTGTCTACAATGTTGCCAAAATAAAACAGGGACAAGTGAGGACAGAAAACCATCTGGGTAGATTGCAGCAAAACAAAAACAAAAAATTCCATAGTGAGCTAATATAAAAGAGCAAAAAGTTTGAATCCAATAACCAAAAATCTCAAAAATCGTCTACCATTAATTTTATATCAGTGATTTGTGAAAATTATTATTCAATACCCAAAACTTCCTTAAAAGTATAATTTCGTTTTTCTATTTGCAAAACTTCTATAATAGTTTTGCAAAAGACGCTTTCTAAATATTTCCTCATTGATCTGTACTTTGACACTTTTGACAATGGCAACTGTAGGCCTATACTCAGATCAAGTACAGGATTTTTGTTAGTCTTGACAAGTCACTATAGCTTTTGTATGCTTTGCATCTAAATGTATATTTCTGCTTATTTATATTAAATCTCTTTAGTAAAATGACTTAAAATCAGTGAACTGAACAACCAAAGGTAACTAGCCCAAACAAATATTGGCCAGAATCCATAAAAGAAAGACTGGTCCAGAGTCTGCACAATTATTAGTTATCAACTAGACAAGATTGCAAGAACAAACGTATAAATATATTGCACATATGCTCCTCACAGCCCTTCAGGACATTCACCAGCTGTTCTACAGCAGGGAAAGACCTCCCTCCCATCTATAATTACAGACACTGCTGTTGTGTGGCTCTGGACATTGAATAGCCACAAACCCAACAGACATGCACACGTCACGTTTCCTTTGCCAATAAAAACATGATACAAGTTGAAAGATGGATGTTTATAACAGGATTTTTGTAGTCCCCACTGATGTACTCAAAAACCTAACAAGGAATGTTGCCATTTTCATCAATAAAACACTTGACCATTAGAAGAAACACATGCAGTGCTGTATCCTGCAGTTCATATCTTGGGGCATGTTTCTGTCAGCACATGAAAGTGCTTCTGTCTATTTTTATTTATTTATTTATTTCATATTGACTCCAATGTCGTATTATAAAGAAAGAAACTACTCCCTTCCACCTTCATCTGCCCCAGTCCCTCACAAAACAACAATATAGGCTAGACATACTGAGATAAAGTAAAAACTCAAATGCCAGTTCACGGTCCAGAAAATATCTTTTAACTATTTCCAAATAACTCATTCTGGATGAGAGAATTGGACTTCACCATGCCTTTGTACATGTTATCATTCCCTATGCTCAACAACTTCAAGATACCCAGACCTTAGGAAATGGGTTGCTGAAGAAAAAGTATCACTGCAACTCAAGGGCTGCTATGCCACATATATTTGTACAATTCATTTAGACAGTAAAAAAATCTCATCTCTAATTCAGACCTGTCCAAGGCACTGAATGTTTCCTTGAAGGTGCTGAGCACTGTCAGCTTATAAACCAAGGCACATGGCACTTTCCATCATCCGTGTAAGTTTTTCTGCAATGCCAACTCGATTTGCAAATGTGCATTCCCACAAGGAACTACTGCTAGGATGTGTCTGTCAGCAGAATGAGACATGCACATCCTCTTCAGCTGCTTAGGTGTCAGGATAGTTTTAACCACTGAGGAGAAGAATTTAGACAAGTTTGCCGACTTTACAGTGGACCAGATGATGACCACACACATTCTGTTCCACCTGCAGGACTTCTAGGGCAGAAGCCTCCAGCAGGGAGGCAGCTGGAAGGAAAGCATGGGGAAGGCTGGGGGGAGGGAAAAATGACAGGAACATCTCCAATCTCTCCAGCTAGAAGACAGCATCTGGCTATGCCTTAAGTTTTATTGTTTTAGGAAAAAAAAAACAGAATCAGTCTTTCAGTCATTGCTCAGGGCATAATGCATCTTGGCTTATTTCTGCTTATGAAAATGAAAAGGTGAAAAAATTACTGTAAATCTTTTTTAGTATAGCTTACAAAAGATGAACATAATTAAACACCTATTAGCATTCCTTAGTCGCATTGATTTAGTGTTGAACTTGGAAAATCCTGCTTTACATAAAGAAAATAGAGGTGAGATTAATTACATTCACTGTTGTGGTCAATTGCTCTGTCATAAATATTTGTTGAAAAGCTTTTTGGTTTGGGTTTTTTTTTTTGCTTAATTTAGCTCTACAAATAAAAAAAGTCTTGCTTATAACTCTCTATGAAATATCAAAATATCTTTGTCTTAAGAATCTGCTGGAGTTGAGCTTTTGGGTTCTGAGCATTTCCAGCATTATCAGGTTAGAACAGAACAAACAGACTAAAGTCTGACATCAGCACTCTTCCCAGCAGGATACACTACTTTTTTCATTAGAATCTTTGAGCTTGAGATCAGACACAGGGAAAGATTAAAACAAATATGAATTTAATCAAGGGATTCTACTTTCCTGGTGTGGGAACAGGAACATGCTGACATAAATAGAGGACGAAGCACTAGGGCGTCTGAAACAAATCAAAGACGGCTTGCTTACCACTAACTGCTCAGATGATCCATATCATAACAACAAAAAGAAAAACAATTATTTATTCTTTTTGATGTTGCTGCTCAGAAGTAACTTCCTTTTTGAAGAGAGCAGGGTCAAAGCCAAGTTATTGTTTTTGCTTGAAACTTTGTCAGTAAGGGACTAAAAGATATTAGGTATGACTTACTTCAGGGATTTTTGTGGGAAACTTAGAGATGCTCATTTCTTGTGAGTTATAACTTGGGAAAAAATTGTAAAATGAACTGAAATTTCATCGTTGTTATGGAAAATCAGACCATTAAACCAAAAAAAAAAGATGATAATGCACTTAAGCCCTTTAAAATAGATGGTAGACAGCCAGCTCTCAGCCTGAGCTAATGGCCAAAATCAAGCCTAGATACTACATAATGCAAAGATCCTGCAGTTAGAGATAAGTATGATCGGCACTTGAACATGAGTGGGTGCACAGAAAACTCCAAGATTTTCTCTAGTGCAGTGCAGATTTAACAAATGGTAATCAAAGTCTCTTTTGATCTAATAGTTATTGCAACTAATAAAACCAATTAGAACAAAGTCAAAAGGGACAGACAAAATAAAGTATCTGCAAAAAGATAGATTTGGTGATTTGAAAGAGCGTTCTCTACTATTTAAAATTCATTACAACTCTATCCTCAGCCTTATAAAAAGACAACTCATTTGGACAAATCTTCTGGACAAATCATGCCCAGAAGAGTATGCATGTTAAATTCATATTCAGAAACAAACTGAGGATTTTAAGTTTGTATAACATACAAACATTAACGTTCATAACATGCTTTTTGAGTATACAAGCTTACTGGCCCCATTTAATACATGAGGAAAGCAATGTTAATGTCCCAAGTGGAAAAAGAATGCACAGAAGGCTAGGATCTCAGTGGGAGACACTCATTTATACATTATAAATACAAAATTATATATCAGTGATATTCAAGAGAAACAAAACCAAAACCTGAACTCTGAGTAAGTGGAACTACTCTGAAGATCTTAGTGCCTCACATGCCATCCCATCTAACTTGTCGCATTTTTTTGCATCCCATGTCAGATGTTTGGAGCCCAACATAGCCTCTGATAGCTACAATATTTCAGCCTTTCTCCCACTCCCACAACTTAGAAGGGGACAGAGCAGGTGCAGAACTATTATATGTTTACTTTGTTGTAAAGGGAGATTTTAGTGACAGTATTAGATTAAAATTGTGTTGCATTTACTAAACTGCAAATTCAATAAGAGGTTTTCGCACCAAAATGGAAACTCAGCTTACAGCCCGAGTTAATGTGAAACCACACCATGAACCCCAGTGAATATGCTACCTCCAAATTCATTCAAGTTCAAAAACAGGTCACAGATTTTCTGTGTGGGCATAGCGGAGTCAAGGCCAAAAGTGTGACAAGAGCTATCATTAGTGATGCTGTCAGGGAAGATGACATACTTTGAGGGTGAAAATGTTTCTCTTTCTGCATAAGAACTCAAAGAAAATCTAAGTTCATTTCACAGGAGAAGCTGGAATCCAAGTGCCACAATACATAGTGGCAAACTCAAACCAGCCTGTTCCATGTCAAGTACACACTTAAACAAAACACATCCTTGGGAGGGCAGAACCTCATGTCTCTCCTCTTCCTAATAAGTGCACTAATTCTTATACAGCATTCCCCAACTAATTAATTCATGAACCTATAAATATTAAACATGGCAATTCTACAACTCCAGAGCAAGACATCAAAAACGGTATCTTAGAAAACATTAAAGATTTTTGTTTCAGATAAAATGATTTGACAAACAAAGGAAAGCACATAGATTACAAGAATATTGTAGGGTCTTGGAAACAGCCCTGGTGAAACAAAGGAGGTGCTTCTGAGGCAAATTTCTAGGCAAAGCTCCCATTAGTTTGGCTTCCATGACAAGAAAGAGAGGCAAGACCACAACATACATTGAGAGAGAGAAAAAAGTGAAAACAAAATCTGAATAAATTTTCTAAAATCCTAAAAGATAGGGTCAATTAATACCTCATAGATCAAGGGAATGGGGTGTCTACAGCATTTAGGAGGAAAAAGAACCATCTCTGAATAGAAATAAAACACGCAAGTAACAGTAACTGGAAGCCTTTTATCAGTAATAGGAAAGATGGTTGACTTTCAGTCCATGCTCCTGTTTGTATATCCTAAGTATATCCTGTGTGCAACATAAGCCTTCTTTTCCTGTCTAAAAGTTGGAAAGGCAGATGCACCTACATCTGCTGTTCCAGTAAAGAATCACCTCTGTGTTTCCTGCACTTGAGTCCTCTCTTTTCTCCAGCAGGAGGGACACTGTACTGGTGATGAGGGTGTGAGCACAACACAGAGAAACTAAATCAGAACAGAACCTTGAGACACCTGGGAAGTGCCCTGAGACAGGGAAAATGACAGACGTAAAAAAAAAAAAAAAAAAACCACAAACCACCAAACACCACCAAAACCCACACAATTTTCAACCCCACAAAGCTGCATAATAGCAAAGCAGACCAAAATAATTATTGAAATTAATAGTTAAAAGTTAAAAGAGACAATGAGGAAGGGGCAAGAACCAGGCTGATGCAGCTGATTTTATTCAAAGTAGAAATACAGAGATTAGCCAAATGCTTATTTTTAAGATGGCACTTTCTAACAATCAGTCTCATTTTCAGTGTCTAAAACACTGACTTCATTAATTCATCAGCAGTGATCTTTGGAAAAGTGGGCCAACAATTAGGGATCTCCCATGCAACCCAGATCATTGCACCAAATCTGGCACTACTGACAAAGGAATAATCCCTCAACTGTCCCACAGATGTGACTTTGAACACTTACACATTATTTAGTCAAACTCTTAAAATCTTTAACATATCTAATGCCACTGGGAAAGTTACAGAATGTATCAGAGTCTGGAAATGTCTTTGAATTAACATTTACATCATATGAGGGGAAATGTGCATCCTGACTCAGCTAACTGACAGATCAACAGCTGGACTGGGCAGATTTCATTTCACCTCTACCAAGAATGAAAGCAAATGAAAACACAAATCAGACAACAACTAAATCACATTACCTGGTCAGCTCTTAGTGAAACCAGTCACATAATGAGTATTAACAGTGCTAACAGGGCCTGAATCGAGATGCTGGGAAAAACTGTAATGGACGTGTTTAACAAAAGCAGCAGTTCTTTGGGTGTTATCCATAATGAAAGTTAATTTCAGTGACTTCAGTAGTCACATATTATGCACTTTTGTGTACTTTGGAACAGAGTGAACCAAAATATTTTTGAGGGAAGACTGCCTGGAATTGCTACATCCACATGGTACAACACAGCTCTGTGTGGAGATGCCTACTCCAATTCCAAAAGATTGCTGAGCTGTTGACACAGGATTATGATTAAACTAACACACCTCTTTGCTCAGTAAGGCTAATTCACTCAGACTCTCTGGGATTTCTGCATTGTGTTCTACTGTACACCACAGACATTTCAGTAGTTTGTCCAAGCTTCACTTCATGATTGATTATTACAACTTGGAGCCCAGATTACACAGCCTCAAAATGCTGCAAAGTTTCAAGTCAGTGGTAATTCAGAGAAGTCAAATTCTGACATCTGTTCTGCAGCAGATGGACTCATGCACAAGCAAGACCAGGTGTTCTCATTTAGAGAACACAGGACCAAAAATCATCCTGGCAAAAATTTTTATGATGTCATTTTTATCTCCAGCCTCTCTTGAGATATAGGATCTTTCCTACGTTTATTAAAATCCCAACACTGGAACATCCAAAACACCACCAGAGAAGGATACACAGCTTCTGATTAGAACCCTGAGCTAGAGGAGTGCTCCTTGTACAACTCTCAACAGGAAGCACATCTCTATTATAGCTGACCTGCAACAGC